>NC_139157.1:80181503-80387603 GCF_964270905.1 Leucopleurus acutus
GTTTTTTAGATTCCACATATAAGTGAAATCATACAGTATTTATCTTTCTCTATCTGACTTACTTAACTTAGCATAATACCTTCAAGGTCCAGCCATGTTGCTGTAAATGGCAAGATTTCATTCTTCTTTTATGGCTGACTAGTATTCCATTGTAAATGTACATAAATACCACATCTTTTTTATCCACTCATCTTTTGATGGACATTTAGGTTGTTTCCATATCTTGGCAATTGTAAATAATGCTGCCGTGAACATAGGGGGTGCATGTATCTTTTTGAACTAGTGTTTTCCTTTTCTTTGGAAATACAGCCAGGAGTGGAATTGCTGGGTCGTATGGTAGTTTTATTTTTAATTTTTTGAAGAATCTCTATACTGTTTTCTATAGGGGCAGCAATCAATTTACATTCCCATAAACAATGCAGGAGGGTTCCCTTTTCTCCACATCGTCGTGGACACTTGTTATTTCTTGTCCTTTTGATAATGGCCATTCTGTTAGGTGAGAAGTAATATCTCATCGTGGTTTTGACTTGTATTTCCCTGATGATTAATGATGTTGAGCATCTTTTCATATGCTGATTGGCCATATTTATGTCTTCTTTGAAAAAGAATTTTTTTTTTAAAGATTTAACTATGACAAAAACAGTCAGCTAGAATTTTTTTTAAAAAAGAATTCTGCTAAGCAATTCTTGGATTGTGAGGAAATTAAAATGAAGAAGACCTTTTAGAAATCACCAAAGAAAAAACTGTATACAAAAGCTTATAGCATGGGCTTCCCTAGTGGCATAGTGGTTAAGAATCCACCTTCCATTGCAGGGGACACGGGTTTGAGCCCTGGTCCAGGAAGATCCCACATGCCATGGAGCAACGAAGCCCATGTGCCACAGCTACTGAGGCTGTACTCTAGACCCTGCAAGCCACAACTACTGAGCCCACGCACCACAAATACTGAAGCCCTCATGCCTATAGCCCATGCTCCGCAACAAGAGAAGCCACCGCAATGAGAAGCCTGCGCACCACAACGAAGAGTAGCCCCAGCTCACTGCAACTAGAGAAAGCCTGCATGAAGCAACGAAGACCCAACGCAGCCAAAAATAAATACATAAACTAAATTAAAAAAAAAAAGCTTATAGCATGTAGCCAAAACTAAAATCAGAAGAAAATATATCACTTAAATTATTTCATTATTAATTTATAAAGAATAAAAATAAATGAACTAAGTATTCAATCCAAGATACTATCTTTATAAAAGCAAAGGAAAGTGGGAGGAAAGGGATAATAAGGATAAAAGCAGAAATAAAAATTAGGAAAAGGCAAAATCGTAGATTTAATCAATAAACCCCAAAGGTTTCACTTCAAAGAGTGATTAAAATAGCCAGCTGTTTGGCACAGAAAATCAAGAAAAAGAGAAAGAAAACCATATGAACTTTAAGGATAAAAATTATCAAATACCACAGATTGAGAGCAGATAAAAGTTTTGGGAACATAAAATATATAAATGACTGATGAATGTTAAAAAAAAAAACTGGTACAATGGATAACATTTCTAGGAAAATTGGCTTACATAGAAGAAAAAACACAGAATAGACTAGTAAACCAAAAAGGATCAAAAATAAATTGCTTAATAACGTCCTCTTCTTCAAACATTTAGGCTCAATTTTATAGACAGGTTTTAATTTGAAGAAAAGATGATTCCTACAACCTTTAATTCATTCCCAAACATAGAAATAGAAAGAAAATTCTCTATTACTTTTATTAAGGTATTGTAACCCTGATGTCAAAATGTGATAAAAGCAGCTTGAGAGAGAGAGACAGAGAAAGAGAGAGAGAAAGAGAGAATTATCATTTATGATCACTGTTATAGAAATTCATCATTTAAAAAGGAAATTATATCAGGACCTACTTACCCATTATGCACAGCAGACAGTGCCTAGAGCCCACCAGACCTTTAAGAGACCATGAAAGTGTTTTTATTTCTTTTAAAATCAGAAGGAAAAATGACTTTTTATTTCCAATAAAATGTTCAGTACATAGCATTAACATATTTACCTCTATACTGACACAGTTCTAAAATTATATGTATATTTATATTGTATATCATGGAACAAGGGGCCGTCAAAGGCAAAGGCAGAAGCTACTGGGGGCCATGAAGGTCATAGTGGGCCTTGCTTACTTCAATGATGGCTCGATGACAATAACTGATCTGGGCTTAGCAGAACCGTGCCAGGGAAATTTCTCTGTAATTTATCAGCGTGAGAATAAGAGCATCTGTGTTGAGATTCATTTTCTCATTCACTAATTTCCTATTTTCCCCACATATCTCATAGTGTCTTTGAAGGCTGACAACTTATTATTCTTTGTAAGAAGAAACACACACGCACAAGGGTTTTAATCCAGAGCCACTAAGCATCTGCTTGATTCCCGAACAAGCCTGCAGTGTGAGGCACAGGTAGGCTTGCCCCAGAGCCAGTGTGACATCTGGGCCGGGGGGTGGAGGCAAAGCCAGGCCTGGGAGCTGGGCCCTGAGCCCAGCTTCCGAACCACTACAGGGGACGCGTCACTGTCTCTCGTTCCTTCCATCCATCCCTCCACCGTCATTCAGCAAGAGTCCCTTTCACCTAGAAAATTATACAGTTAAGTCTGCAAAGCATTGAGGGAAGCACTTGCACTCGCAATTCTAAAGCAAATAGAAAATACAGTGGAAGAGGTAAAGTTTTAAAGGGACAGGTGTTTTCCCCTTAATGAATAGTAACACTAACCTCTTTCAGCCTCACACCCACAATTAACCATTAACCCAGCCTCAGATCACTGCTTTTTGTTTGTTTGTTTTTCGCGGTACGCGGGCCTCTCACTGTTGTGGCCTCTCCCGTTGCGGAGCACAGGCTCCAGACGCACAGGCTCAGCGGCCATGGCTCACGGGCCCAGCTGCTCCGTGGCATGTGGGACCTTCCCGGACCGGGGCACAAGCCCGCGTCCCCTGCATCGGCAGGCGGAATCTCAACCACTGCGCCACCAGGGAAGCCCAGATCACTGCTTTTTTGTCATATGTATAAACTGAGAAGATTTTCTCTTTCTCCCTCCCAGAAGCCCTTATGTACCTCACGTTCGTTGTCTGTGAAATTGTCGAAACTTTCACAGGAGAGAATTGCCACTAAAGGAGCGAAGAGGATGGGTCTCAGGCCCATCGTGGGGGGCATGATGACACGGAAGCTAGTTTTTAAAAGATGAGCATGAATTAACACAACGTTGTAATTCAACTATACTTCAATTAAAAAATAAAAAGATAAATAAGAGGTGGTTCAGTATTTAGGTCTTTATCTAAACCCAGCAGGTGAAGAAGGTATATGTGTACAAAAAATGGAAACTAAGGTCCTAGAAAATGTGTCCTATAGTCAGAGTAGTAATAATAATACTTAATTTTTCAAGGTTGTCTTAAAGATTAGAAAAAGTGTGCTATGAGCCCTTAGCAGAGGGCCTAGCATATAACAGGTGCTCAAGAAACAAAAAGTGTTGCCAGTGTCAGTAACATTGGCATCAGACAGAAGAAAGTCTGTTGAACAAAAATCTCTTTCATGTAATTGCTCCCCAGTTTACAAATTGATCTTATGTAAATACCTTGTACATATTTATCTCATTTTCAAACTCTGGAGGCCAGTATTTCTATACCTGCTTTTAAAACCTAGTAAACTAAGATTTGGGAAATTTAGGTGACTTGTCCAAAACCACACAGGCCCTTTTATTCCAAATCCTGTGGGTTCTTGCGTATAACAAGTCAGCCGTCATAATTTTACAGACCAATTAGCACGCATTAGACATTGCTTCTGTATTTGTTGGAACCGTCACACAATCTCATTGTCTGCCACTTTCAACTGATTAGTTGAAGAGATTTGGTAATGACTCCTTTTGAATACCTTGTATTTCCTTTTTCCACAAAGAGGTACTTCCATTTTTAGCCATCAACACAGTATTGATCCATTGGCTAAAGTGGTAGATTCTAGATAAGTGTTATTTTAGCGTTTACAAGGCAATAGAATGAGGGATAATTTTAAAATTCTCTTCTCTATGTGTTGTTTCTAAAATAAAGTTGATACATCTCCAGCACTTTATACGTGTACACTTCATATAATGTTACTAGTAGATAAAGAATCTTCCTCTGTATTCCCTGGACGTAACCACTTCACGTTTGCAAGTGTCAGACACACTGGCGTTCTCAGTACTTTTCATTGATTGCAATGAAAAGCACTTACTTCATTTCCCATTATCGCTTTCTTCTTCATCTTCATTGCATTGTAGGTGGTGACTGTCAATTTTCCAACAGTGCTAAAAATATTACTGGTTCATGCAATGACGTTCTGAGTTGAAGTGAAGGTCCTAACTGAGCCTGTGTGCGAGAGATGAAGACTTGAGGGGTTACACTTGGAGAAAAGGTAACCGGCAGCTAAAAGCAAATTGCTGAATTACCCTATGTTGCCTGTTCCATTACCGGAAACGGCAGCAAAACTAGCGCAAGACCTCAGAATAACGGTAGAATCAACCCAGGGCAAGTGTAGAATGAAATCTATCAGATTCAACCCACCCAGTTAGTTAAGAACGATTTACTTCTTTTAGCAAAAGGAAAAGACTTCTTATTTCAATGCTTGGGAAACAAGGAGCTTTATGCAAAGAGAGCTGAAAGCAGGAAAAGGCTGAGTGGACCTTGGAGCAGCTGCTCAAATTCGATGAACTGAAGGAAAAATTAGGGCAATCAAATCAAAACAGCCACAAAGCTAAGGTAGTTACACAGCCAGTGGCCGTGCCGAGGATGTAATAAGATGATGCCTGCCCCAGAGCAACAGTTGTCCCCCAAAGTGGCGCGTTCTGATTCTGTGCTGCCAGCTGCGATGCTCGGACGCGTGGTCCGGACGTCCGCGGCCTGAGTCCAGACGCACGGAGCTGGTCCTGTGACCTAAAGAAGAAGATGCATCCTAGTGACGTCTATTAAAATGTGCTCCCAGTGAAGGTCCTCGGCTCTAGAAGCCCCAGGAGGCCCTGCGTCCGGATTTTCTCATTTGATTCGAGCTGTGATGTCAGCAAATCCCACAACCTGCCGTGGAGGCCTGAAGCCATTTAGCCTGGTTCTGTTTTCTTGATCTGTAGGAAACAGAAGATAAACACAGACACCTCAGAAGGTTGTTTCTCTCTCCTCTCCTGCTTCCTAAGCGGGGGTGGGTGCTGTCAGCTGAGCTCCAATGGTTAATTGGTCCTTATCTGGATGGAGCGCTCCCAGTTCTGTCAGAGAAATGCCTTGAACAGGCCCTGGAAACACAAGCTGTGTGTGCTGGAGTGGGCCTAGGTGCCCGATCAGAGGATGGAACCCCTAAACATCTCCCGGCTGTGCCGGTGACCCTCTGGAGGGACAGCTAGGTCCTCAGAATCAGTTAATTTTCCCGTTAGATGCTGGCCACGCCCTCTCATGTTTCCAAATATGTATCACGTTCTCCTTTTACTTTGGCTTTTTTCTCTTCTGGGTCATTTAAGGGAGACTTTTCTGTCCCCCTTCCCTTCCCCTAAGAACTGTTCGGGTTCTTTCCTAAGGTGGTTGTACAGCTAACATGCATTTAGCCACTGCCTGACACTATATATAACTCGGTTTCACGTGCCTGCCAGCAAGAAACACAAACAGGCCAGCCTCCTGTAGCTCGCTGTGTTTTCTCAAGTCTCCCTGGGATTCAAGCCTACACTGTGTGCTTTCATGCATCATTTTACTGGCCCCCCCCCCAGATTTTTCCACATGGTTCAAAATCACATACTTTCAGCTTCGAGTGAGAACTCACTGATGTCCCACAAACCAAAACCTTGTTAAAGGCAACTTTTACTCTCTTGTTAAATACTTATAATTTTTTTTTAAAAAACTTGTTGGCTTTCAAAAGAGTGACTTTCCATTTTTCTTATATAAATTTTTGTTCCAGGAATGCCGTAAACTGGAGTTCGGCTAACTCTTTCTGTAAAGGGATAAATAATAAATATTTTTGCCATTGTGGGTCATTGGGTCTCTGTTTCAACTTCTCAACTCAGCTGTTGTAGCTTAAAAGCAGCCACATAAATGAACGGGCATGATTATGTTCCAATAATCCTTAGTTATGGACACTGAAATTTGAGTGTTTTATGATTTTTACGTGTCATGGAATATTATTCTTCTTTTGATTTTTTCCCAACCATTAAAAAAATATAAAAACCATTCTTAGTTTGTAGGCCTTACATAAGCGGGCAGCAGCGGGCCAATTTTGGTCCATGAGCTGTAGTTTGCTGACCTCTGCTACTAATACCTTTCTTTCAATTAGAGAAAGTGTGTGCTCTACAGAGGCATCAGTGAAACAACATCGTAGCTCTATGGAGACTGTTTGTTTCCCATGGAAAAGCCGTAAGAACACCAAGTAAAACCCTGAGTGCTAACAGCAAAATGTCAAGAAACTACACTCAATCATTTCAACCTCTTGAGCTATGTGAATGTCTAGTGCCCACTGCTTGAATTATCATTAAGCAACGTTTACTGATTATAACCAGAGATTAATATCATGAAGAGGTTTTGGAATTAAACTTTCTGAAGTTAAGTATAGCCCTGATAATTCAGTAAGGAAGTGACATTTTCCCTATGGATATATCAGCTACTTCTCCCTTCCTGCATCCCCACATCCAGTGGTTTTGATTTTAAGGGAAGTGATTCTTCCTTTTACTGATAGCATCTTCCTTCTGACTTAGCCGTGTAATGAAGCCGTCACAGAAAAGGAGCGGCTCTATATAAGACTGATAGTTTGATTACAGCATGGCTAGCCTAATTGTCCCTGCAAAAAATAATATCCATTTCATCTTCAGCTGGTCTCACAGTTAACGGTCATCAGGCATATTTCTAGATTCCAGGGGATAACAATTTTGAAAATATTTCCAGACTGTCATAGTATGGTTCAAGGTAATGGTATCTAAAGACAATTCCATACGGAGCCTACAAGCACAGTTCATGATTGTTATTATTATATTATAAACAATGAGACTGTTTGGAGAAAACAAGGCAGTTTTTTTCTGAGTGCGATTCATTGAACTTCCTGTAATTCAACACAACATTCATCTTTGCTTTCTTCCCAAGAATGCAATAAATTGATATTTGACCCTGAGCTAAGCGAGGTTGGGTCCACATTTCCTATCAATAGTCATTACTGTTGGGTGTTGTGTGGCAATCCCCAGAGGCTGTGTGTCTCTGGTACGGATCCCTTGTTTTTAACATTGGAATAAATGCTATACTGTTGTCCTGTCCCATTTTCTCTACTTTAAGGTTGCCAGTTACTTTTGAAGCTCATAGGTTTTATATTTTCCTTAAAACTCAAATCTTTATTCTATTATCTATTATTCCTTTACTCCAAAAATTCAACAGCATTCACTTAAATAAGAACAAAGTTCAAACATCTCAGTCAGATGCTCAATGTCTCATAATTTGATGACCCCAGTTACCTGCCTTTGACCTTCACCACATTCCTTCTCTCCATCCTTTCACCCTGGCTGCATCCGTGCCTCTGACCATCGACGGACGCGGGGCTGCCCACAGCGCCGGTCCCCTATACAGCTGCCCGGCAATGCGTCATCATCTTTCAACTCCTAAATCGAAACTCAACTCTTCCAAGAATTTGTCTTAAAAACTCAAAGGTGAGCTCTTCTTACCTTAGCTGATCATGGTTATTCACAGATTGTCTTGGAATTACACACACACACACACACACACACATATACACACACGTGTGAATATACATCACCCTTTTCTTCTAGGCTATAAGCCCATGGAGAATAGGTGTCTGCATGTTTCAGAGCATCTGGCATGGTACTTAGCACACGTAAGAACAAAGGGCCATGATTTCTAGAGCTTTGGAAGGATCATCATTTGAGAATTCACCGTCATCATTGCCAAGATTGAGGTCTTCATTTAAGACCATGTGTTATCAGAGGCTGCGAAGGAGAGAAGTACACGTTACCTTGTAAGTAGCTTTAACTAAACCAAGAACCTTCTGGTGGGGGAGGTGGGTGGTTGGTAGAAAATGAAACAAAAAAAAATTCCCGAACCCTGTAATTTCAAAACTTCCAGTTACTTTGTATCGGAGCTAGAGGCTGGAAATCTCTTTTGCTCCAGACTTTTTTAGATCAAAGAGTGCTGTCTTTTTTTATTATTATTTAATTTTTGGTGGGGAGCGGGTCAGGCTGCTTTGTTTTGTTTTGACCAAGGTAAGGGAAAGCTGACAGCTGAAATGGAAATTGCACTGCTTTTGTGGCTCTGAGCAGAAGAACATTCATTTTCTTCAGAGGGAAAAGAATGGCATCAGACAGAAACTGTTTCCAGGGAGCTGCGTCTCAGTGGATGGGAAGATAGACGGTAGGTGAGCACATTCTTGTCCACCTCCCTCACAGAACTAGGTGACTCCAACACCCTGAGACCGGCAGCTTCGGGAAACTGGAGAGAGACCGGGCTTTGGTGTGTACAATGGTGTCCTCACCACGAGCACAGTCAGCAATGCCTGTGGGTCTCCAGGACAATTCATGGACAAAAATGATGGACGTGTGGGCGCTGGGGCCAGAGTACCAGCTGGAAGCCGCTGACCCAGAGCTGCAGCCAACTGACCAGTGCTGTTTTCCTGCCAGCCTCCTTCTGGAGACGCTGACGACTCACTGTTGGACCCTCTGAAGAGGCTGACGGTGTGCCATCACGAGAGAGGATGCTGGGATCTGAAAATTGACGGGACGTCATTTTGTAGACAGAGGTCAAAACATACAGCTATTTAGTAAATTTAATAAAATCTTGTCAATTTTGATTTGACTTCTGGGTGATCAGAATTGTCATTCTGGGGTAATCACCTTGTATCAGAAGCTCTCCACCCCACACCCTAACAGAGGCATTGAGACATCCAGTAGCCCACTGTTTTACATCCAAACAGAAATATGCAGACCCATTCAAGAGCACAGACTTGGGCAAATTTGACATTTTGAGGATAAAGGGTAGGGCTCTCTGGTGGCGCAGTGGTTAAGAATCTGCCTGTCAATGCAGGGGACGCGGGTTCGAGCCCTGGTCCGGGAAGATCCCACAGGCCGCAGAGCAACTAAGCCTGTGTGCCACAACTACTGAGCCTGCGCTCTAGAGCTCATGAGCCCCAACTACTGAGCCCACGTGCTACAACTACCAAGCCCGTGAGCCACAACTACTGAAGCCCTCGTGCTGAGAGCCCGTGCTCTGCAACAAGAGAAGCCACCGCAATGAGAAGCCCACGCACTGCAATGGAGAGTAGCCCCCGCTCGCCACAGCTAGAGAAAGCCTGTGTGTAGCAACGAAGACCCGATGCAGCCAAAAGTAAATAAATAAAATCAATAAATTTTTATATATATATAAAGAGTAAAGGGTATACCGTACTTAATCACGTCATCTTGTAGCTTGCCCGACATGTTCTTAGTACCAGGAAGGGTAGTGTTCTGTGACTTTTTATGATGTGAGGGTTTATCCTCTCCCCCCGAATCACCCACCAACATCACTGGCTTGTGTGCTCCAGTCTGTGAGTGTGTGTGTTTGGCCACGAACATGGCTGCCTCTCACCAGCTAAGCCAAGTCCGGATCTGTGGTCCTGAGGAACAGGTGTTCATTAGCCCCGGTGCAGGTTACCCTGGGTGGGCCGCTCAGGGTGGTGGGAGGTAGGCTGCTTCACCCCAGAGCTCCAAGAGGAGGAGGCCACTGGCTTCGGTCCCACCTCAATGCCATATCCGTTCTTTAAAATTCAGGTCACATTAGAGACATCAGAATTTCAACTCAATTTCAATATGTTTTAAAATTTTTATTTAATATTGGAGTAGAGTTGCTTTACAATGTTGTGTTAGTTTCAGGTGTACAGCAAAGAGATTCTGTTATACATATACATGTATTTATTCCTTCTTAGACCCTTTTACCACATAGGTTATTACAGAGTACTGAGTAGAGTTCCCTGTGCTGTGCAGTAGGTCCTTGTTGATCAGCTATTTTATATCTAGCAGTGCGTATATGTTAAACCCAAACTCCTCATTTATCCCTCCCCACCACCTTTCCCCTTTGGTAACCGTAAGTTTGTTTTCTATGTCTGTGAGTCTGTTTCTGTTTTGTAAATAAGTTCATTTGTATCATTGTTTTTTAGATTTCAATTGATTGCAATTCCAATATTTTAAAATTATACATATATTATATATTGATACTCACACATATATATGTATCAATACATATGTATATTGACATACACACACATTTAAGAAACAATGCAAACTCCCAAGGCTCAAATACATTTCCATTCTCTATCAGCCAGACCTATCTGTGTATTCCAATATGCTTTTGATTTTCGTTTTTATTAGCATCAATATAGGCTGTGTGTATGTCTTTCCTCTAATTTTCTTTCCATGTTTTTATTTTAACCATGTGTCTTAGGGAAATCATGCCTATTTCTTTTCTTTTTGACAGCATATCCTCACACTATAAGTATTCTCCGCACATTTTAAGAACATATCTTTAATCCAGTTACATTTATGGATTCTCACTGGCTATTTTTAAAAAGATGGTTTTGAGGGGATGGCAGAAAAGAAGCATAAGAACAAGCTGATTTTTATGAATTTTTGATCTTTTTTTTCTATATGTTGAAAATAGCATTTTTGCTTTAAGAGATAGGTAAGAAGAGAGGAACCTCCGTATATTCCCTAACGGGCTGCTCAATAAGGACTTTTTCCAGCAAGGGGAAGAGTAGCGTTAGGGCTGCAGTGGGGGGACCCGGGGTCCGCCTGCCCTGGGGGGGCCTCCCTGTACAGCTCGTTGATCAGGTCAGGACAGCTGTATCCCTTCCCCTTCTTTCCTTGGCCAGATATTTCCGGATAAGTCATTAAGTAAACAGGATTTGCTGATGGGGTGTTGGTTCCACCATTTTCCAAACACTGACGTGGACAACAGGCTGTGGCGATCATTTCTGTCCCCTAATTTCAAGCTGCCTTTAGAAATGTTGTCCTCACCGGGAGTGCTGGGGTATGGAGAGAGATGCCAGCACAGCCCTTGATGTTCCCCCTCTCGGAAGCTGACTCAGGGTGGCTCAGGGAGAGACTTGACAGTCTGCATTCTCCAGTCTCCTGGTGATGCCCCTACAGTGCCCTGGGCCTCAACCCGGGCTGCACAGCTCCTCAGCCAGCCGTGGCGGGGCTCCCATGAGTCAGTGAGGGCACAGTCAAGACTGTTGCTAGAACAGAGATAAGGAAGATGAGCCGTGTCCCCAACATCTAGTTCCATGTTGGTCCACGGCTTCTAAGTAGAGCCCTGCATGCAAGCAGAGGCATTCACAGAGGAACTGACCTATGACTGTAATTTGGATTTAGACATAGGAGTAAATAGAAACATTTGTTAGAGGGAAGAGTTTATGGTGGAAAAGTTGGGAGAAGGCCTTTGTGGTTTCAAGGCAAAACGGTAAAGGGAAAATTGTGGCCGGGCATCATCTCCTTAACAGCAAGATAGAGTAAATCACTTGATCGGGAGGATAAAGAAATGTTTGAAGCAAATGGAGGAACGTGTGAATTAAGCTCCGAAACCTGTAATTGTTGGGGGAAGAGAAGATCTTCTCCACACTTAACAATGTATTTTATTCAGAGTGACTGCACCAGGTAATGAAAGATTAGCCATGAGTGACACTGGAGACCAGTGCTTTGCCATCTCTGCCAGACATTGGTTCAAATAGCTTGAGCGGCCGTTCCGGAGATTCGGGTTTCATGTTTCTCTGTAAAGCCACGGGGTGATTGCTGTGCTGTGAGTTTCCCTGTAAAGCCACAGGGTGATTGCTGTGCTGTGAGAAACCCTGCACACCCATCACTAGGTCCCCAAGTGAGTTCCATGCTTCTGATGGGTGTCAGGTTTTTCACTTCGTCATGTCCACAGATTCATGTTCGATGAAGAAAGAGGTTCTCAACAAGCCTAGTAAGGACACTTTGTCTGCGCAGTATTATTATTTTCACGGGAAAGAAACTTCTGAGGCTTGATGCATTCTAGGATAAAGGGAGAGGAAAAATAATGTGTGTAATTTAGATAAACTCTACTCCAAGTAGAAACATAATCCTTTTATTTGTGAAAAGGGAGCATGTGATAGGAATTGATTTCATGGTTTTCCGTGGGGTTCAAGGTAGCAAAATAAGCACATGCACGTGAATTAAGATAATTATCTGGTGATACTGGTAATGATATTTAATTAGCAGATGAAAATAGATTTTGACCTGCAAATATAAGTTAGAATTCCCAAACATTAGAATTGAAAGAGAACTTGGGGGCCATTTAACCAGGGAAGTGAGCTGTCACTCAAGGTCACACAACGAGTAGAGAAATAGCCCAGACTCACTGAAGATATGATGAGAACCAATTGACCAGAGACAGGTGTACAGATTAGGAAACAGCAAGCCCTTCCTTCTCATCTTTTCCACTATCTTAGGGGCAGAGATCAGGGGACACTGAGACAGAGTAAGTGAAGCATCCTGCTCATTGCAAGATCTGTTACAAGCACTGCGTGTGGTTTGGTGTGTAAAGAAGCTGAAATTGGTATCTAAGCCAAAATCTTTCATTCTCGCTCTGATGCCGAAAATTTGGCCTCTGTGCACCGGTGCTGAATCGAATCTCAGAGACAGAGTTTTGGGTGAAGTAGAAAAGAATAATTTTATTGCTTTGCCAAGCAGAGGGGGACAGAGCAGGCTTGTGCACTGAAGAACTGTGTGTCCCAACCTGGGGGGATTTGGTGAGGAGTTTTACAGCAGTGGTTCAAGGGTGGGGTTGCTGTCTTGAGTCTATCAAGCCATGACCTCCTCTCTGGAATGAAGAATGCTTCATCAAGTAGCTCATCTTCCGTTTGCTGAGGGTTTTAGTTCTGTGAAGAGTTCAAAGATACTGTTATTTGTGTCCTTTGCTGGGGAACCAGGACCCTGCCCCAAGGCTGCACTATTGTTTCTTGGCGGCTCCTCCCTTGTCTCTGCATCCCTTCCCTTTCCTGATTAGCAACTGTTTGAAAGGTTTCCATGCCCAGGAGCCCCCCAGGGTCCTTCTCAGTTTCATATCCACTTTGTATTTAGAATTAGCAGTTGATTGTGTAACTGCTCATGGAAGGAGATGGTGGTACCCAAACCTCTCATC
This sequence comes from Leucopleurus acutus, assembly GCF_964270905.1. Taxonomy (NCBI): domain Eukaryota; kingdom Metazoa; phylum Chordata; class Mammalia; order Artiodactyla; family Delphinidae; genus Leucopleurus; species Leucopleurus acutus. The sequence goes on from NC_139157.1 coordinate 80,194,672, forward strand.
CCGTCATCCTCATCCAGAGGCAGGTTGATTTCTGCACGTGCTCCACTCTTCACCCTGTCCTTACACCTGGGCGCTCCTCTGTGACTGTTTGGTGAGATGATGCTTCCCAGGCTGAGCCATAAAGGGCAGTCAGCCTCCCTGTTGTGTTGGGCTGTTTGCCTTGGGATCAGCCTCTACTGGGAGGGAAGCCCAGGTCGCCCCATAGGACCGTGTGTAGGTAGGTATTCCGGCTGGAGGCCCAGCGAAGGTTCCAGCCAACAGCCAGGTGTGGGAGAAAGCCTTTGAGATGATGCCGGCTGCCACCATCAAGTGTTTGCAGCTGCATACCGCTCCCTGGACAAGGACCCCCTAGCTGAGCCCACTTTCCCTGACAAACAATGAGAAATAAGAAGAAGAGATTGCTGTGATTTTAAATGGTTATGGTTTTGAGGTGGTCTGTTTCCGTAGGTGAGGAGGATGCTACTCCTGAAAATGGGGGAGGGGGTGAAAATAAAGTTATTCTTATCATTTAAAAGGCAAAATAAACTTGGACTCAATCAGGCTTACATTCTATCACAAAGATAAAAATTGATTTCAAAGAAAATGTGAACTAATAGCAAAACCCATAGATAAGAGACTGTATAAGGGCGGGGGGCTGCAGGATCGTCAGCAATATTTTCTAAAGTTAAAATGCTAGGTTATGTAGACTCAAGCACCACCGTGCACGCATCTCTGCATTTGCTAAAAAATGAGGCAAGGTGACCTTATTCATCTTTTCCACCTCTAACTCCCGTCATTCTGTCTTTATCGTGTGGGTGTTCGGTTTGCTGAAAAAGCCAGATTTCAGAACAGCTTTCTTTCGGAAATGATGTTTTTAACGTTAAGGGAAAAAAGCTTGCCACGTTGTAGAAGTGGCAGTTATAAAATTAGTTATAAAATCAATTGAAAATTCATCACAATTGTACTGCAAAAGACACACGGAGGACTGAATTACAAAGTAAAAAGAATAAAGTGGGCTTTTGACTAAATGAGTTAAGCCAGGCTCCTTTCACGATGATCATGTGTTGGAAATGGCTAGAGAGATTGCAAAATAGGTGAAGAAAACACTGTGCATACAGTGCTAGATTGGGCCAGCATAAAATAAGAATTGTAGAAAGTCGATCTCGAGGTATAAGGCAAGGGTCAGAGGGCTGGCTTAATTCCTAGCTCTAACATAAAGAACACGCAAAACCGTGATTAGAAAACACAGAGAAATGGAAACCAGGATGTGTTGAAACTATTTCGTACTGGTGGAAAGATGCTAAGGTAGAAAACCAAGGGATTTGGACTGGGCTGTGTAAGATGAAAAGTACATTCTTTCTCTCCCCTCATCCCACCACCGCTGTCCTCAGACACACGTCAACACCATACATTTTTAAAGAGCAAAGAGACTTCACGTCTCCCACTTACATCTGCACGGATGGAACAATAATGCATCCGTTTCCGAACAAGCCACCAGCATGCTCTAAGCAACGGCTGCAGACCTTCACTGGATTGAAGTTCTAATAAGACTAAGGCTTCACTGAAGTTCCTCTGTTAACAAGCACTTTTTGCTCACTTAGCATCTACCTAGCACCATGTTAAGTCCTTTGGAAGGATGCAGAGGTCTAAAGCCTATGAGCATCTAGCTATTTCCTAACTGAGGAGACAGTTAAATTCATAAAGAAGCGTGAGTCCTGGAAAATCCAGGCAGTGTTAGTGGGAAGGATGGAATAAGTGGAGTTTGAAGTATGGGTGAGGATAGACCCGGAGAGGTAGTCATTCCTGACAAGGGGCTTGCTCTACACCTGGTACGTAGTAGCTGCTCATGAAATATTTACTGAAATAAATGCACAAGCAAAGGCAAAACTGTGCTGGGTGGTACCCTAGCCCAACTAGAGATGCAAGGCCAAGGGTGCAGGTCAGGGCAGAATCTGCTAAAGGAGGCCCGGGAAGGAAGGGATACATTCCTTTTCTGTGATAGGAAAATGGAAATCGATAAAGCTGCCTGCTTCTCAAGAGAGGTCACGCTGACAGCAGAATGTGAGATGAGACAGAAGCGAAACTCAAGTGAGGTGGCATCCATTTCACCTCTGCCCGGCTTGGCGGGCGTGTGTGCCCGCTGTTTTCAGCTGAAGCGCGATGCTTCTGTGGGCGTGGGGAATCCCTGCGTAATGATTAGTGAGATCACTGATCCGGGCGGCTTTAGGATCTGCGTGTCCTCCAAGGGGCATGGACCCTAAACAATAAGATGTTAGCCCCAGGTGTTTTCTAGGAGCTTGGAGTTAGGGGCGCCCAGTTCAAGCTGAGCTGGTTACGACTGGATAGGACCGCCGACCCTCCGATCGGGCAGGCATGAGTGTCTGCTGCGGTGGCCCTTTGACATCTGAGGGCCGGAAAGCCCCCTGCAGATCACGCTAAGCACCTGCATTTTTGATCGTGGAGAGGCCTGTAGCTTAGTTAACGCCTGAGGCAGAACGATGATTACTGCACCTTTTTCCAATCCCCTTTCCCCCCGTGCTCCCCACGCCCGGGAGGCCCTGCTTCTTTATTCGTTACCCCGTAAATGCCCCAGCCCCTTGCCTTGGGGAGACGACCCTGAGACTTGTTCTCCTGTCTCCTTCCCCCGGCGACCTTGTGAATAAACCCTCTCTCTGTTGCAAACCTCAGCATCTCAGCATTTTCACATAAGACAAACCGGCTTCAGTAACAGAAGCCCAGCGGGCCCTGGCTTTGTGGTGATTCCAGGTACGTGGACAGGGGGCTGAGAGGTGGGCAAGTCAGTTTGAACCAAAATGTGCAGAAAAAAAGCTTACGAGAAAGTATGTGAAATAAAGCCTTAGCACTCAGAGGATGGACCACACTGAAGTTTACCCTCTGCGTCATGATGTTTCCCAAGAGCCAGGTTTACTTGTCAGAAGAGAAAAATAAGCCTACACCTAGCTTTAGCCAAGCCACGAGGAGCAGACCATACTTAAACAAACTTTAGCTGAGAAATTCCAACACTGAAAGTTTTGCATCTCTGCTGATGCACTAAATGTCTGGTATTGGGCATTAGAACTGATAGCTGTCATTTCACTGGAAAAGCAGCAAAGTTCTCTGGGCTCCGGAGACAGGCTGCGTGCGTTTGAATATCCCACTTACTAGTTCTGTGACTTTAGGCAAGTTACTTAACCTCTCTGTGCCCCCATTTCCTCATCTGACAATGGGGACCATTCTATATGAGGTTATAATGAGGGTTAAACATAATTAATTACATGTGGGGTACTTGGATTAGTAATTGGCTCGTAGGTAGTGATCAATAATTATCAGCTACTATTATGACTGTATTAACCTTGTCTTTTTGCCTCTTTTTGCCTCAAGAAGAAACAAATTATTGTTATCCGTTTTTCTTTTTTATATTTAATTTTTGAAAATTTAATAAATTTTTATTAACTGTTGTTATACATGTAAAATGTGTTCAGCTCTAGCATTCAATGTCTTTCTATATGCCAATGAAATGAATCATTTTTCTATGGTAGAATGTCAGAGAGAGGCAACTTGGTGGTTTTTCCTAAGTAACACGATTAATTACTTGGTGGCATTCAGAAAGCACTCCCTTCTCAAATCCTTCTGTCAAGGAGAACCATATTTTAATTTTTCCGGAAGAAAGTTTAAAAAAATACACTTACAAAATAGAATCATAAATAAAAGAGTTGAACAAAATAGACTCATAAATAAGTTAGCTGCATTTTTCTGCTGCATTTTTCTGTCCGAGAAGACCTAAACAATCATTTTCCTTTTCATTGGAAAGGATGTCTAAAAGGAACCAGACCACACAATGACACCGAGACGTCTGTACCTGCAGTAAAATGAATCATAGCAGAAAAGGATGATATCTGCCAGGAGGCTTTGGATATTGTTTTCCTTATCCTGTTATTTTCTGTGTAAAAGCCACTCGTGTCTTGGAGTGGACCTTGTCGTCCGAAAAGCGCTTCATCTAGTCGCATTTCCAAAGATTTAAGTGGAAATTGTTGCTTTTGGGAAACAGCCATAAGGATTCAGGCCTGCATTTGAAAGCCTCGATCCATTTGTCTCCTAATACCAGTAAGTCCTCCCGTATGTGGCAGGTTCTGCGCCCCACCCAGAAGCTAATACGAATCTAATAATCACAGAAACGATCCCATCTTCAGAGCGCTACGCACACAGGACTGCGTACATTGTATAGTCACGTGCGGGAGTGCTCACACATAACTCTCAGCAGAACCTTGCAAGGTTTGTCTGATTTTTCTAACTTTACAGATGAGAAAAATGAGGCTACAAAAGTTGTCTCCTGTTCAAGGTCGCACAGCCACCAGGGGAAGGGATAGGAAGAGTCATTTCCACTCAGCTTCCTTGTTCCCACTCTCCGATTACTACCACCATCCTCAGGGGATATTGTCCCAGCCCTTTCATTCAAAATAATAGAAAACAATAAAAAATGGAGCCGCTGCTTTCGGGGATTCCTACCTGAGCTTGGGCAACATAAAACAAGATGCACAAGACATATCCTGTCACTATGCTTGTTGTTCTCTGGACATCAATCACCGTCATGGGAACTGGTCTTAGGCATTTCCGGTTACGTAAATTCACAGGAAATTCAGTGTTTGGGGGCTTTGGTGTCTCATCTTCTTGCCTTTAATACGGCATCCCCAGTGTTTTGATAATACTGTATTCTATGTATGTTATTAATACACAAGGAAATGACTTTTCCTATAAAAGATTCTTTAGAACGTTAGGTGAAAAGTAAAACTGACTCTGTTCACAAGAGTGTTAAGCTAAAAACGAATTCCCGGGTTAAAAAAATTAGTGATCTCAAATATTACCCTTTGAGACTTCTTTCTAAGGAACTGCATTGAACGTGTAAGTTATTCATTTTAGATTAGTAGGTGTGTTACTAACAGCAAACTTTTCTTTCCCAGGTGCATCATTTATTTACTGACATTGAAACTCTAAAAATATGCTGTCTCTTGGCTTATGGGAAAAAAAATAAAACAAAGATTGTGCATAACCACACTGCTGTGTGTCTCTCAGCAGAGCAATGCTGGAAAACTCATATGCAAACACAATTGGCCATTTCTTTGCTATCTCACGACAGCTGCTTTAAAAAATTCTAGGAATGTAGATCGCAAAGGAAGAACGAGAAATTTCTAATTCTGTTTGGGTAACTTGATTTTTTTTGCTTTGCTAGTATTACATGGTACTTTATACGACTGACTGCAGAAATCACAGTCTTTTCTAGCACGTACTGATATTTAGAAAAATTAGCCATATATTGGCTATAAAATTAACCATATATTAGCTATAAGTATGTCTCAACACATTTAAAGTATTGAAATATTACAGACTATGTTTTCTCATCATAAGGCAATTATGTTAGAAATGGAAAACAACCATGAAACTAGTACATATCCGTATGCTTAGAAATGCAAGAAATAATCATGAAAATAATGTATGGTTCAAAGAAGAAATCATAATAGATTAAATCATATTTCATATTGAACGATGAAAATATAAGATTTCATAGCTTGTGAAATCCTGGTAAATCATTACCTAGAGGGTATTTTATTTCAAATACATTTATTAGAAAAGAAATGATGAAAATAGGTGAAGTAAGCAACCATCTCAAGACGTTATCGAAAGAAAAGCAAATAAAGCCAAGGAAAGTAAAAAGAGGGAAAAAAAGATAAGAGCAGAAATTCATGAAATATAAACTAATCATACAACGGAGGGAATCAGGAGAGACAAAAGTTGGTCCTGTTAAAAGATAATAAAATTTATATAACTTGCCAAAACTGACACACACACAAAAAAAAAACCCGAAAAACCAAAACCCTAAAACTATTAAAGAAATAGTAATAAAAAATTTTTTTACCTTAAAGAAAACTTCAAGCCCAAATGGCTCTAACAAAAATATTATGAACTAGTAATGAAATTGGGAAGCTATGTGTAAGACCTCTTTGTAGAAATTCATACACACTTAAGTGAAATTTTAAGACTGAAATAAATGGAGATATATATTATGTGCATCGATCAGGGAACTTAACATTGTAAAGATGTCAGCTCTTCCAACATTGATTTATAAATTCAGTGCAATCTTCATCCAAATCCCGACACAGATCTCTGTGGAACAAGAGAAAGTGAATTTAAATTCATACAAAAATGCAGAGGTCAAGGGTAACACAAAGATTCTGCAGAACAAAGTGGAAGAACAGGTTCTAACGGCTCCTAACTCCTATTATAAAGGTATGGTCAGAGGCAGATTTACCATGGAGCCTACACTGTCCACTTTCAGGACCCCTGGAGCTGTCCTAACACTGCGTGCACATGATTACATGTCTCTGTCAAATGTGTAAGTAAGATAACTTAACCATAGACGGTTAACCGCTAGGTCTTTTCTCTCTAAATTAACCTCCATTATACACCTACTCATGTGGGCTGGCTTTGGAATTGCTGTGGCATTTGAGGGGTTTGAATGAGAAGAGTTAAGCTGGGGATCTATTTAAAATTAGTGTAGTGGCATATGTATGTACCTCTCTGTGACTTCCATATGTAGTTACTTAAGGGCTAGCCTTCAGCTGGAGAATGGCTTCTAGGAATGCACTGAAGGTCCCTGTGCTAACTGGTCAGTGATGTGACCTGAAGGTGTGAGACCGGGGGCTACCTCACAGCATGGTTTGTCTCGTGATACCTGGTGGGTGGAGGAGGAGAAATCAGATGGAAAAACTGGTGCCTGAAGCTACTCTGTGGGAAAGTTTCCCAATGACACACATGTGAAACATGAAGAAGAGAATTCAGTTCTCGTTGATGATTAAACCGAAACGGAAGTTCTTTTGTTTCAGGCATATACCTGACAATGCAGGGTATAATCATAAGTTCACTATACATTTTTTATGGGGACCACGCAAAGCAGAAATGACCAAAGTTCCTCCACTTGTAGGGCACAAACTTGTAGCAGTATACAAATGGTGAGTATATCTGTAACCCAGATGTAAAAATTTTGGTGGACGTTTTTGAAATTTGACAAAAATTCTAAAATATTTACTTTTTAAGTAACAATGAGTTGAAAACTTTCCTAAATTCATGAAAATAAAAAATAAATTTTGGGGCTTCCCTGGTGGCGCAGTGGTTGAGAGTCTGCCTGACGATGCAGGGGACACGGGTTCGTGCCCCGGTCCGGGAAGATCCCACATGCCGCGGAGCGGCTGGGCCCGTGAGCCATGGCCGCTGAGCCTGCACGTCCGGAGCCTGTGCTCCGCGACGGGAGAGGCCACAACAGTGAGAGGCCCGCGTACCACAAAAAAAAAAAAAAAAAAAGAATATGGAGCCAAAAATACAGAGAAAAACCTCTTAAGTGGTTTTGGATTTCATGATGTTTATGGTATTTGCCAACTATTAAAAGTTTATAATTTGTTGTGGTTTATTTTCTCATTTACTTCTGTGCCTAATTTTAGATTTTTTTCTAGTACAAGAGCAGAAAACTGTATAAGCTTCAGGCTTCTCAATGCCTAGACACGCCCTCCCTACCCCAGTTCTAGCAATTCAGAACTAAGTAACTAGAGCAATTAAAAAAGTGCAGAATTGGCATAAGGATAGATAAAAGAGGAATGGAATATAATAAAGAGCCTGGAAACAGACCCGTAAACATATGATCACGTGATTTATGATAAAAGTGGCGCTTCAGAGCACTCGGAAATGACAACATTTCAATAAGTGGTGTCGGAACAATTGGGTTTATATGGGAAAAATATCGGACCCTCTACCTTATATTATTCACAAAGAATTGTAGATATATGATAGATATATCTATCTATAGATATATGATATGTAGATATATGATAAATATGAAAATCAAAACAAAATAGCTTTCACAAAATAATATAGAACAATATCTTCATGACTTCAGAGAATAATTTCTTAAAGAAAATACAAAAAGCACTATCCTTAAAAGTATAGATAGATAGATAGATAGGTTGTCTTTTCATTTTGTTTTTGGTTTCCTTTGCTGTGTAAAAGCTTGTAAGTTTGATTAGGTCCCATGTTTTTTGCTTTTATTTCTATTGCCTTGGGAGACTGACCTAAGAAAACATTGGTACGATTTATATCAGAGAATGTTTTGCCTATGTTCTCTTCTAGGACTTTTATGGTATCATATCTTATGTTTAAGTCTTTAAGCCATTTGGAGTTTGTTTTTGTGTATGGTGTTAGGGAGTGTTCTAATTTCATTGACTTACATGCGGCTGTCCAGCTTTTCCAGCACCACTTGCTGAAGACACTGTCTTTTGTCCAGTGTATATTCTTGCCTCCTTTGTCAAAGATTAATTGACCATAGGTGGGTGGGTTTATTTCTGTGTTCTCTATTCTGTTCCATTGATCCATATGTCTGTTTTTGTTCCAGTACTACACTGTTTTAATGACTGTAGTCCGAGAGTGTTATGCTTTCAGTTTTGTTCTTTTTCCTCAAGATTGCTTTGGCAATTCTGGGTATTTTATGGCTCCATATAAATTTAAGGATTATTTGCTCTAGTTCTGTGAAAAATGTCATGGATAATTTAATAGGGATTGCATTAACTCTGTAGATTGCTTTTGGTAGTATGGCCATTTTAACAGTATTAAATCTTCCAATCCAAGAGCACGGGATATCTTTCCACTTCTTTAAATTATCTTCAATTCCCTTTATCGATGTTTTATAGTTCTCAGTGTATAAGTCTTTCAGCTCACTGGTCAAGTTTATTCCTAAATATTTTGTATTTTTAGATGTGATTTTAAAAGGCATTTTTTTCTTACTTTCTCTTTCTGATATTTTATTGTTAGTGTAATGAAATGCAACAGATTTCCGTATGTTAATCTTGTATCCTGCTACCTTGCTGAATTCGTTTATCAGTTCTTGTAATTTTTGTGTGGAGTCTTTGGGGTTTTCTATTTATAATATCATGTTATCTGCATATAATGACAATTTTATCTATCCCCTTCTAAGTGATGGGCATGGATATGTTCCTATAAAACCTTACAAAACAAGAGCTGGGCATAGAATGGCCATGATCAAAAGGTCTACAAACAATGAACACTGGAGAAGGTGTGGAGAAAATGGAACCCTTCTACACTGTTGGTGGGAATGTAAATTGGTGCAGCCACTGTGGAAAACAGTATGGAGGTTCCTCAAAAAACTAAAAATAGAACTACCATATGATCCAGCAATCCCACTCCTGTGCATATATCTAGTGAAAACCTTAATTCAAGATGACACATGCACCCTTAGGCAGCACTGCTTACAATAGCCAAGACATGGAAACAACCTAAATGTCCATTGACAGATGAATGGATAAAGAAGATGTGGTACCTATATACAACAGAATACTACTCAGCCATAAAAAAGAATGAAATAATGCCATTTGCAGCAAACATGGATGGACCTAGAGATTATCATACTAAGTGAAGTAAGACAGAGAAAGACAAATATCACAGTAGATCACTTATATGTGGAATCTAAAAAAAATGATACAAATGAAGTTATTTACAAAACAGAAACAGACCCACAGACATAGAAAACAAACTTATGGTTACCAAAGAGGAAAGGGGGAGGAGGGGTAAATTAAGAGTTTGAGATTAGCAGATACAAATCACTATACATAAAATAGATAAAAAAACAAGGTCCTACTGTATAGCACAGGGAACTATAATCAATATCTTATAATAAACTATAATGGAAAAGAATATGAAAAAGTATATATATGTATATATAATACAGAATCACTTTGCTGTACACTAGAAACTAACACATTACAAATCAAATATAGTTCAATAAAATATATATATATATATGTATATAGACAAATTTAACCTTGAAGGGGAGCAGAATATGTCACTCAATTGTGCCTCTTTCACGTTAGGATTATTTTGAGCTGGTTATTTTTTAAGAAACTGCAGACACAGGAGAAGTTCTGACAACTAAGTAAAAGTTGCCCTTTTGTAAGAGGCATTCACTTTGGTAAGGGAAATCTCTCTTTGTAAGGGTGTCTCTCTCTCTGTACCAGGAAGGGAAGGTTGGCTCTAGAAACGTTTATCAAGAGAGAAGGCAAGGACTGAAATCCCCATAACAACCGCACTCTTGTTTACAGCATTTTCCCTGGTCACCTCCCATAACTGCCCCCCCATTGCACATCTTCTTTGGTCTTTAGCTAGTGGTGCTATTTAATTGAGGGCTTGGGCCACTTCAGAGTTACTTGGTTCTCCTGAGTATCTCCCATGTGTACAGCAGGCATAGAGTCGTCCCCCTTATCCTCGGAGGGGTACGTTCCTAGACCCCCAGTGGATGTCTGAAACCACAGACAGTACTGAACCCCATATATTCTATGCTTTTTCCTATACATACTTACCTATGATTAAGGTTCTTATTAGTTATCCATTTTATACATATTAGTGTATGTATGTCAATCCCAATCTCAGCTAGCATTCTGATTCTTCCTAAATATATAATAAAATGGAATAAGAGACAATTCACTACTGGAATTTGCCAAAATGTATTATACATTTATTCCAAAAGTATTTATCGAGTGATTTCTCTGTACCCCGCACTGCTCTAAGTGTGCAGTTTATGGCAACAGACCAAGCAGTCAAAAATCCATGCTCTCTTGGAGTCTGCATTCTCCTTTGGAAGACAGGTAAGAAAGAAATAGTTAAAATCTTGTCAGGCAGTGATAAGTGCTGTAAAGACAACTAAAGCAGATGGAAGGGCAGAGAGAGGGTGAGGATACAAACCCAGGCAGGGTGCAATGCCGAATGTGGGTCTTCTTGTGAGGGGGATAGGGCAATTCCTCAGAAAACAGGTGTATTTTGCATGCTGGGAGTGTCTCCAGGAGTAGAGAAGGCTGGGGAGGAGCGGAATATTTCCTGCCATATCAGTAAACCAAGGACGTCACGGTCATCAGGGATTGCAGCCCCCCTGACGTGAATGTGTGAGGCCTAAAGAAACTCAGGAAGGAAAGAATACCTGCCATCTAGCAGCCATCAGACTGCAACCACTCCCAACGGTGAGCCCTGAGGAAACTCAGGATGTGAAAGCACAGGATACTGGCCCCAGGTAGCTGAGGTGCATATCAAGGGAATAATTTCAGTGAGCCCAGACTCTTGCATCTTCCCATACACAGAAAACCCCTAAATTCCTTAACTTGAGAGGTCTGGTTTTCTTTAATTAACAGTGATCTTCTGATGCTCTGACTACCTTACCTCCTTGGGGCAGTTCTCTCAGGGTTACTTCAGATGCTGCCTCCCAGGCTTGAAGTCCTAGGAATTCCCACCCCATAAAACATTACTGTCAACTTAGTTTGTGAACAATTTTGTAGTCGACACTGGGTATTCTTCAGGAATGGGAAAGCTACAAACTCTGTGTATGGGGAAAATTTCTATGAGATTCTCAGACAAACTTCAAGAAATAAGCTAGTACCTCATCCACCTTTTTCAATTCAGGCTTTCTGTGAACTAGTTTCAGTAAGAGGTTGTGGGTCTCTTTGCTATATTCACACAACATTACGAGATGTTTATTTTCTAAGGAAAGAAGTTGGGAAGTAATAAATAACTCAGGGGTCAGCTAAAAACTTCTTTTATTCTCTTACTATTGAAATTCTTTCTAAATCGTGCAATTATTTTTTTAAACTGCTGCCTGTTAAAGAATTATTAAATCCAGATGATTAAATGATGTGTGGTTGTTTGATACCCTCGTATGCTGTGACACTGTTTTCAACAGCAGCTGACCATCTTTAGGTTTGGATGCAGTAGAGAAGGAAAGTAGATGTGGACAGCCTGGGACCACCTCCGACGAGTGTCAACATGATCTGTGATAGGGCACCCCTTCTCTCTAAAACTGGAACATAGCAAATATAAACAAATAAATGCATAGAATAAAACACTTTCAAAACCTGAAAGATTTGAGCAAATGTTACTTACAGCCCGCGAGTTTAGCCCTTGTTGTAGGACTTGGAGGTGAAGCACCTATGAGTCTGAAAACTTAGGTCTCATTTGCTTTTTTAGCAAGCATCAGATGGATATCCCTACATCTTTCTTGGAGACTTTTCCACAGCTTAATTAGAAGTCTAAACTAAACGAAATTCCAGTAGAAAAAAATGGACCCATATCTACTTTTCTAGTACTTAATGAATAACACTTATTTTAGACAACTATTTTAAAAATAAACAGTGCCTGAATACATTCTTGAGTTTAAGCTGACACATCTCTTTTTTTCTTAACTGCTTCTCAAAAGTCACCATCACTAGTTTATTGTTGCTGTTCTCTTTAGCTGCTGTGTTCGTAAGAGATACAGGAATGACAGTAGTTCTAAATGAAGTGGTTACTATTTTTTGAAAGACATCAAGAGTTTCCTTAGTTACAGACAGACTTCTGAACATTTATTGGAGTCTGACTACTGCTGGACTGATCAAAGCTACAAGAGGGAACCAAAAAGAGCTCTCCTGAAGCAGATTATGAGAAGCCACCTGTAGAGTGCAAAATCTGCCCCCCAAAGCATCTCTTTAGCGTGAGGAGTAATTTAGGGTGATCACCTTTAAGAACCAGAAGACTCAGGAAGTTGTGGTTTTGGTTTTTTATAATCTACACCTTAATTGCCTCAAAGAATTTAGATAAAGGCTCTGTTCCCAGAATAGAGCTGTCATCAGAAATGTCTCCAAGGAATAAGGGCCAGGCGTCGGGAGACAGACTCAGTAGACCTGAAGACCAGAGTCCACTCTGTCCCTTGTCTCTCCTGGCCCAGGAAACATCCGCTTCCCCATCCCCGTGTGAACTGCCCTTCTCCCCTCTGAGTCCCAAACTAGCACCCGCAACATCCTCCTTCGTCTTTAGCTGAAGATGGTGTTTAACGGGAGGGTTTCGCCCATTTGGGGGGATTACTCAGTTTTCCTGGGATTCTCCCGTGTATACTTGTTATCAAACTCTTGTTTGATTTTCTCCTGTTCATCTGTCTCATGTCAATTTAATCCTTAGACCAGAGAGAAGAACCCAGAAGGGCAGAGGGAAAGTCTTCATCCCCAACAGTTGGCACAGCTGGCAGAATTCAACTTTACTGGCTGCACAGTATTCACCCTGAAGCTGCTGCGGCTCAGAGATCCTGGGACGACCGACAAAAGCCTCCCTTCTCTTCTCTTTTCTAAATTTAGATTTAGCAGGAGAAAGTATTTTTGGAGGTGGTTCCTTGGACTTAGCAACTCTGGTAAATTTGGTGGACTTAGTGATCCCTTTACTCCCAGAGATGGTCACTGTTTTTCTTTGTCTCTGTCTGTTGTGTCATTTGTCTTGTCTCATGTCCCGAGAGCTTGACTCTGTGACCAGGGAGGATATTCTCTGTGGTCTCTGCCGTCAGAAAGGTGTGTGTTCCAGCGGGCACTTGGCAGTCAGTCAAGTAGCCTGGGAGTCTAAGCAGCTGTAGCCAGTCGGTCTGAAACACAGGTAACAACCTGAGCTGTGCCGGCGCTCGGCGTAGTTTGTCATAAGCGGTCCCATAAAGGGCCTTTGTCATCTCAACCTTCCTTGCATTGTTAGTGCTGGCACTACACCATCCTTAACGCCTGGGCAACAAGGGTCTTTGCTTTCTTAGGCTATTCGGGGAAGTTACCTTTCTGGATCTTGTGAGGACTGCATCCCTTGCACTCTCTTGTGAAATACCTCTTGCATCCTTGGTTAAGCCATAAAAAATCTTATTGGTTTGATTCACTATTACCATCCTCACCAATGGCCAGACAATGGGTCCTTTGAATTGGAAAAACTTCTAAATTGGTAAATTTTTAGAGAACTCTCAGGCTAAACAGCTGTTTTATTGGTACTTATGGAAAGACTAAATTAAAAGGTGGCTACAAAGAAATATAACAGCTAGTCTGAAGCACTTGCTTAATTTAAAGAATGGTTTGGGGAACATTATCAAGTTTGCTTCCCCTCATGGGTCTTACAGGTGCTAATAAAGGTTAACTAACAAGAGAATGGGAAGAAGCCAAGGGGAAAGTCAAGGGACTCTTCCCAACAGGTGGAAATTTTTAAAGAAATTTAAAATTTATTAAGAAATAAGGTAAATAAAGCGAGTATTGAAAGGTGGAACAAAGAGGAATCAGGAAAGGAAGAGCCACAGGACTCTTCTCTACAGGTGGAAATATTTAGTTGGTTAATAAGACATGGGATGAATGAAGTGGACATCGATGGGGTAAAAACAAAGGTTTTAATACAGTACTACCTAAGTTTGGGTGGGCCGAAAGGGCCCCAGTGGTCCCCCAACATGAAAGGGCCCCTAAAATGTCCACTCTATTTACCCCAGTTTGGAGAAATTTTAAAAGCCTGAAGGCAAAAATTGCAATGAGAAACATGGCCGGAATTTGCTTGAAGCAGCAGTGAGACCAATGGATTACGGTAAAGTTGACAGAAGGGCCCCTTGGCCCCACCCCTCCCTGGGGACCCAAGCCCTCTCTCACAGGAGGGGGTTAAATGGCTGAAGGGTAAAGAGGGGGAATTTCCAGGAGTGCTTGAGGCAGAAGCCACATGAGCTGTGGTACCAAAACCCACTGGCGGGGCCCTGGCTTGGGCTGCAGTTAGATTGAGAAAATGAAAAGTGCAAGGGTTGAGAGGATGACAGAGGTTGGAATGTTTGTGCAGGTGTTGTGTGAAAAGGTTAGGTCAGTGTTGCCTGAGTATTTTGTGGGCCTAGGGGTTGTGTCTGGCTGGGAATGCTCCCCCTTCTCAGTATGTAAGACTGAGGCTTGTTCCTAGGGTCCTGGTTAGAGGTAATGAAATTGAGGTGCAAGCTTGGAGGAAATCTGGTGGATTTGAACACGCTTTTTGTAAAGTGGTTGTGTCTCTTTTGCCTGACTGTACTGTAGGGATTGGACATTGTGTGTCACTGGGAATGTTCCCCCTTCCTGGAATTGTCAAACAGGGTGCAGGAGTCTGCCCTTCAGGCAATGTTAACTGAACTTGCCAAGGGGAGCCAGTAGGGTTGCCTGAGCCCCCGGAATGTGGGACTGATAGTCAAGGCCTAATAGGGGAGATGGTGGAGGCTTTTTGCCCCCTGGGGGAAATTGGTCTATTGAATTGTGCTCTTGAACAAAGGGCCATTGTTGAATGCCTCCTGCAGATTTTTTTTAGGTGTGATAATTGAACCCTGAAGTTCTAGAACATAGAAATCTTTCAGTTTGCAATTTTAGTTGGAAATCTTTCTCCCTGATACAAAGAAGCATATTAAAGGAAATGTAGTTGGATGGGCAAACAGACTTTTGATAGCACTTAGGCAGCAGCCCAGTTCTTTGGGGAATTAAAAACAACTGTCTTTGTCTTGCAAATATCTACAGAATCAGAAATGTAAACACAGCCCACTGTCTCCTGAGGCTGAGCCCAGCTAACACAATTGGGAGAACCTGACACCAGGGGGAAAAAATTGGAGGGAAAGATGCCTTTAAAAAAGGACAGACTACTGGAAAATCTCCCTTGCCCAAAATCTAGCCTACAGCTTCCTTAAGATTATTTGTCAAGGACAAATACAAATCTTAAAAGTTTTTTTCCACAAAAGTAAAGAGCCTTGGCCATCTGAACAGATAAACTAAATTTATTCCAACCACTATTTATAAACTAGTGACTTTTATATAACATAGGTGTTATATTTATACCTGATTCATGACTAAGGTCTTAAAATGAAAGCTATGAAATCTCTGATTGCATCTGTATGTATGTCTGTGTACATTACGCATAGGGCCTTTTTCTACCTTCAGACAGAACTGACAAAAATCACTTTGTAAAGTAGCTCAATTTAATTGGCTTAAAAAGAGTGCTTACGAAATAAATATTTCTAAGTCTCAGAAGTATCATAGAAAGTAACCCAAATGTTTTTCAAGTCCATGTGGTCTAGGAGTAATCTTTAATAAATAATAGCAAGTTTAAGGTTTTCAGTTTAATTAAAACAAAGTCTTTAATTATCAGCATTAAGTATAATACTTTTATTCTATCTAAGTTTACTAAAAGTCATGTAATCTGTTACAAAAATTTGCCAACAAAAGAAGAAGAAATAGCTGGAGATGATGGTTGACTTTGTCTCATGAAGTTTTCATAGGTTATATAAACAATTGTTAAGAGCAAATAGATATACGATAAAAGGGTTTTAGGTAAACTTATAAATGTTTATTATGTGTTATGGTTTATGTGTTCTTAAAAATAGCTGTCGAAATATTTTTGGTTACTAGAAACCTTAAAGTTTTGCTAAGATGAGTTAAATTATAAAGTAAATTTATTGAATGTCTAGATGATTTCCAAATAAAACATAATGGTGAAAGATTAATTACTAAACATAGGTATATCTGCTTTTAGCTTCCTATTACAAAGTAAAGGTAAATTTGGGTTTATTAGTAAACATGTCTTGTGCTTTATTGAAAGATTATAGTATGAAGTAGTCTATGTCTCTAGAATTATAAAATGTATTTGTAAATTTGCCAAGCCATAAAATGCTAATGTAAAAGACATTTCACAGTTGTTTGCTTCTTAGTTAAGGTTTCTAGGGGTTAAGATTTATAATTAATATATGTGATTAAAGTTACTGAAAATTATATGAAAGACATCTCTGTATGTAAGAAAAGTAAGTTGTATTTTTGGGTAAGAAAGATATGAGAAATGGAGATACAATTTTGTTGAGGGAAATGAAAATGATCTTGCCTAAAATAAGGCTGGTTATTTCAAGAATGGGAAAAAAGAAAAGGACAAGGGATACACTAAAATGGAAATAGAATGTTGTAGAAGTTTCATCAAAAAGAAACCTTGAGAAAAGTGTTTTATGCATGCTTAAGCTGGTTAAGATCGAAAGGAATTTAAGTGAATGAATTTTAATATCAAAGTAAGTTGGTGCAAAATTAGAATTTGGTTTTCTCTCTGTTAAAAAGACAGAAATCTGTGCTTGTAAAGAAATAGTAAAAGGTTTTTCTCTACCTTAGTAGTCTGCCTAAAAACATCAGGGAGCGATTATGTTTGATCAAAGTAATTTCCTATGTTGTTTTTATCAGGTCTTTGAATGCTTAAACTGAACCTTTTCAATATTGAAAGAGCTGTGGCTTTTTACAGCTATTAAACCTTCTGTATTTGCCTGTGAAGTCTTTGACGTTTTGGGTAAATTGTTTTTCAGTGACCTATGTTCTTATTTGACCAAGTGTTTTAAGACCTTTTTGGTATTTTTGACAAACTTCCCCCAAATCAAATTTTAAATGAAGTCTTATTGACCTGGAACTAAGTTTGGGATTTTCCAGACAGCCCCTAGAACACTTGAAAAGATATGTTTTCTTTCCTTATAAAAGAGCATTATTAATCAAATTAGGCTTATTTGGTGTATTAAATTATATGGTAAGCATTGTCAAATGAATAATGATAAACCTTCCTAGGCTATATTGTATGGGTAAATGTTTTTAATATAAATGCTCTGGAAATTATATAAAATTCATAACATGCGGGTATGTCTTAGTATAATGTTATCAGTCATAATTCTAGTTATTATCTTATAATGCTGTGTGTCACGGAAATAACAAAATTTCCAGGTCAATTGTATTATAATGAATCAGATCTTTAACCAGGCCATTTTAAGTCTTTGTCATTTATAGACAGTTACTGTTTTAATCTCATGTTTTTGCAAAAATGTTTATCTTCAAGAAGATTCACAGAAAAGACTTTTTGATAAATATACGTTTCTGATAACTTTCAGATTATACCACTGAACTGGGTAAGAAATTACAGAACGCTAATGAAAAAACTGTTGGCTTCATAAACTGCTAACAAAAGATGAAGATCAGAAATTCCCTGGCAGTCCAGTAGTTAATGCTCTGCACTTTCACTGCTGAGGGCTTGGGTTCCATCCCTGGTCAGGGAACCAAGATCCCACAAGCCACGTGGTCCAGCCAACAAAAAAAAAATCAAGATCAACAAGAATTAATTATTGTACATGGGACTGAATGAATTGATGAATATGATATTAATTTTTATGACTTTTGCCTGAAATGTTACTTTTTAATCCTTATTTTCCAGATATAAGGAAATCTTTCCTCTTAGACTATGACCTACAGCAATTTGGTAAATTATACCTTTGTAAGCAGAACTGAAACATTTATCTTTTTCTCCCTACCTGATCCCTCCAGAATTTGGAAACTCTTAGTATGTATTATTATTTTCATGGCCATATAGCTATTTTACATAAGTTCGCTAAGAATTTGTTCTTGTAACAGAACACAGTTGCAAACATTGGTTACATTACCAAGGCTTTGACTGGAATGTCATATTTGAGGATGTGCATAGACTCAGATAGGACCAGACAGCTTTAAGGAAATAAGATTGACCTTAGGGTGCAATATTGCCCCTTGGAAAAACAGGCAGGTACATTGCTTACAGGGTCCCCAGCAGCCCTACCATGTGAGTAAGGAAGGTCACTTCCTGGTAGGTGCAGAAACCTCAGGATATTTGGGAGGATCTCAAGAAGAGAGGAATTCACCTAAATCTATAGTTATTAAAGGTAAGTCTTTGCTTTGGCTTCCAGGCCTCAAGAGACATTTAAAATTCAATCTGGAGGTTCCTTATGAAAAGTTCCAGCAAAGCAGATTTTAAAAAGCCTTTAAGGTCAATCACTATTCTTGCTGGCCTTATGCAAATAATCAGGCCAACTTTACTGAAACTACACTTATTTGGCAAACAAATTAGCCTTAATTTGGCTATCTTTGGTAAAAATAAGTGTACTTTTAGAGGGAAAAATTGTGTTTCAGTGGAAACTATAATACACAATCATAGATACTAGATTTTAGTTCTGTTAATTTTCTTTGAGGTTTTGCTTTTCCACCTGTAAACTGGACTGAACCCTGAATTTTTCTATTTTCCTAAAATATTTAGCTATAGCTCTCCAAACTAACGTTTCCAACTTTTCTCCCACTTTTGATTTGGAATCGTTGAAAACTAAAGCTTCCTTCCCCTGAAACCCTCAAAACTGGAGCTGAACAACTTGATACAAACTTAAGAGGGATCACCACAATACCCCACGTTAGACAGTCTTTGTGCCTATTGCTGTGTAAGCCACTCAGAAAGCTTACCTCCACACTGATGACATCGTCAGAGACATTAAAACTACAAACCAAGAAAATCTGTCAGATTGTCACTTTCTGTCCTCACTCCATCTCAAGATGCTTCAAGGCTGACACCTAGAAACGTTCTCAACTGGCAGCTCTCAGGACTCAGACACTGCGTTATAATTTGCTCCGATCAATAACTGTTGTTTTTCTTTCATCTCCATAGAAATGGTTCATATTAAAACTTAATTGCTTGCACCTCACAGGCCAAACTTTGGAAGACCACCTGCCTCACAGCCTCCTGAAATGAACTTAACAGGGCTGACTCATTGTCAGGACTATGAGACTGGTTTAATGAGCTGGAACAATCTACCAACTCAGCTTCTGGACTGTGAGACTTCTTGGAGAAGTTTCAAAGGCAGGACCGTGGAGGAGCAGAATCTGGCAGCCCAAAATGTGTCTTTTGGGCATGAGGAATAATTTAGGCTGATTATTTTTAAGAAACGGAAGACTCAGTAAATCTCTCTTTACCTACCCCTCAGCTACAGGAAAAATTTGGATAAAGGAATAGTGCTATCACCTGGGATGGAGGTGCTATCACCTGGGATGGAGGTACCATCACCTGGGATGGAGATGCCATCAAAGAATAGGGTGTGTGTGGGGGACCAGAGGGGCTTAGCGATCAGAGGCCACTCTGTGTCCCAGGGTCTCTGCTGTCCCAGCAAACATGTGCTTTTCCATCTCCATGTGAATAGCCTCTGAAATTCCAAACCCCTCCCCGCAACATCCTCTTTTGTCTTTAGCTGAAGATGGCATTTAAGGGGAGGGTTTCAGACTGTTTACCCAGTTGCTCAGTCTTCCTGAGTCTCTCCCATGTACACATATGTTAATCTAGCTCATGTAAATTAATCCTCAGACCAGCCAGACCTAGAGTTAGAGGAAAATATTTTCTCCCCAACAACTCTACAAGGCAGCTGTTGACAGTTGTACAGGTTGTGCACTGTACATCTTCAGGGCACTATTAACCTTGTATGTGGCTGCTATGGCTTGATGAGAAAACACCATAATCCTGTGCCCAGAAGGAAGTCCTTTGAGATAGAAAGGAACCAAGTATTTGTAGTTCTCAGCCTGAGAACAGAGGCACTTTTGCAGCACTGGCAATGTCCCCTGGGGTATAGAAGATTGGAAACTGTGTCGCCTCAGGGAACAGGATCTGCTTATGCAAAGCAGTTCCATTAGTGCACAGGTGAGCAGGTGATTCTTGCATAAACCACTACAGTCTCTGGATAATTTGTCCACTTTACCAATGTCCCAAGAGACTGGGAAGAGAGTCGGTTAATTTGTAACCAAGAACCTGAAAATGTATCAGCATGAAATTGGAGATTCTACTGTGAATTGAAGTCTTGCGTTCTGCTCACACCTTCGAATTACAACTATCCAAGTAAGGCATTTGAGGACAACAGAGAACAAATCCATTTGAAAGGGAATAGATGCTTTCTTTGGACACAGCATGGAGCATATTGTGACATTTGGACAATGAATCTGAGTGTAAGCTTTCTTATAGCCAAGAAATGTGCTAGGGTTCTGGAGTTTTCAGTTTCTGACAACAGAAAACATATAAATTTGTCTCTAGTAAAAAAAAAAATTCCTAAATGGAAATGGCAACAAGAATCTGTCATGTGTATAGCAGCATCATAGGCCTTAAATGGGTCTAAAAATCATCTCATTCTGCCTATGTGAAAACTAGTGCTTAGAGAAATGATTTGGGTAATGAATCACAATATTAGCACATCCTCTGGATTAGTTCTCTGTGGGGATTCTAAAGACGTTTGTATCAAGGAAAATATGCTGATTTATTAACAAAGGTAAGAAGAATTTTGGAGTTAGAAGGAACATTGTGAACTATTTAGTTGACTATCCTTGATTTCCCAGAGGGAGAAACTGAAACTCAGAGAAATTAAAAAAAAATTAAAAAGCAGCACAAGTTACTAGAAGAGGGAGGAAGAGTAGTAGGATTGCGAATTTCCAGTTTAGCTTGATGCTGGGAGATTGAACTCTAAACACAAACCCTCTAAGCTACACAGTCAAACATGGGTGGAACGGCTTGTTTGTTTGTTTTAAATAGGTATATAAGACATACGTATCTTACATACATATGAGATTGCTTGATATAACCATTAATGATTAGACACATAACCATCACATTTAAGTAAGCAATAAGAGATTTACTGTAAAAGTCTACAAATCTTTGAAAAGGCCATCGGACAGAGCAATAACGCATAAAAGACTAGGGATCTAAGATCACCCTTTGTAGGAGGAGAAATTTAGAAATCCAGGATCAATTTCACTTATAATAAGACTGAGAGCAAATGACAGTCACCAATTCAAGTTTCCATTAGAATAAAGAAATTTGAAGTGTGGGGCTGCAGGCCTATAATATCAGTTTAAGTAAGATCAGGCAGAGGAAATAGAGAACAGAGACAGAGGGAGAAGCAAGAGTTGGGAATAAGATGGGAACCATAGAAACGGGTACATTTTTATGGATTCGTACAAAGGCCAACTGAGAAAATAAGAATCTCATCTTCCTTAGCTGATGAGTACTTCCTGCTATTAAAAAAAAAAAAAAAAAGGTAACCTAGGGTAAGAACACTGAACTTTCATGATCTTGTTACATCATGAAAATGTATGAGCTCTTGGCTAAAATAATCTGATTTTTCTGGATCTTGCCTTACCCAGAAGCCTCTGATTTCTTTAAATTTTTAACAGAATTTGAGTTCTCTTAGAAAAGACATTTAAACACTAATTTTTGTGAGCGTGGAGAAATTGGAAAATCCAGGAAGGATTAGTGTGAACTAAGCCTCCTTCCCCAAATCACAATTAACATCTTAGTCTCAGGCTAGCAACCAGCAGAGATGTAGTCAAACCTCCTCAGAGGGCCCTTTCCCCAGACTTACCTGATGACCTGACCTCTGCCTGGTCAACAGCTCCCTTCTCGTGTCCTCAGGCCACCAGGGGGCCCCTGGAAATGCAGAGCAGGGAAGGAGCAAAGTGAATGAAAGAGGAGGAAATATATTTTACTGAGGGAGTTTATCTATACTATAAAGTTGTGGACTGACGTTCTTATTGATCATTGGATGCATCTTTGAACTAAGTCTAAATGCATTTCCTATGAGACCACTTACAAAGGCAATACTCATCTGGACAGGAAAGTAAATTAAAGAAAACTATTCTCAGTGCTTTAAAATAGTACAAAAGAACTGATCTTTTTTTTTTTTTTTAAATAAATTTATTTATTTATTTATTTTTGGCTTCATTGCTATATGCAGGCTTTCTCTAGTTGTGGTGAGCGGGGGCTACTCTTCATTGCGGTGCGCGGGCTTCTCATTGCGGTGGCTTCTCTTACTGTGGAGCACATGCCCTAGGTGCGTGGGCTCAGTACTTGTGGCTTGCGGGCTCTAGAGCGCAGGCTCAGCACTTGTGGCTTAGTTGCTCCGCAGCATGTGGGATCTTCCCGGACCAGGGCTCAAACCTGTGTCCCCTGCATTGGCAGGCGGATTCCTAACCACTGTGCCACCAGGGAAGCCCAAGAACTGATCTTTGACAATAACTGAATTACAACTATTGATCTTCACACATTTGTATTTCTTTGTAAATATGGGCCCAAGAAGGAAGGATGTTTAGTGTATGGTTTCAGGATGAAAATCAGTGCCTTGAGTTTGGCCATTGTTCAGGCAAAAGCTTTGAGGACTTCTTATTGTGAAGCCATGATTGGAAAAGGGCCACATGGTGAAAAATTCAGTGCAGGTTAGACAAGCACATTCATTGTAAAGTCCAGTATGTTTTGCGTAAAGTCAGAATGAAGGTACAAGGTGAGACTAGTGCTAAATGAGATGAAACATAAGAAAGCTGAAAATTATTTTTTAAAACAAATTACCAGTTGTTTCCTGCAAGAGATGTCTGTGGGAGAAAAACATGGGAACAAACCCCTCTGTATCTACTGGTCAAAAATCAGATTGAGTGGCCCTAAGTCAGGTCTACCCAAAGAAACTGTAGACTTCTTTTTTTAAAATCTTTTTTTTAAATTGCAGTACAGTTGGTATTATATTAGTTATATTAGTTTCAGGTGTGCAACAGAATGATTCAATATTTTTATAGATTATACTCCATTTATATTTATTATACAATATTGGCTACATTCTCTGTGTTGTACAGTATCTCTTTGTAGCTTATTTATTTTATACATACTAGTTTGTACCTCTTAATCGCTACCCCTACCTTGCCCCACCCCCATCCCTCTCACCACTGGTAACCACTAGTTTGTTTCCTATGTCTGTGATTCTGTTTCTGTTTTGTTATACCCATTCATTTGTTTTATTTTTTAGATTCCATTCATAAGTGATAACATACAGTATTTATCTATCTCTGTTCGACTTATTTCACTAAGCATAATACCCCCCGGGTCCGTCCACATTGTTGCAAATGGCAAAATTTTATTCTTTTTATGGCTGAGTAGTATTCCATTGTATATATGTACCACATCTCCTTTATCCATTCATCTGTCAGTGGATACTTGGGTTGCTTCTATGTCTTGGCTATTTTAAATAGTGCCTCTGTGAACATTGGGGTGCATGTATCTTTTTCAATTAGAGTTATTGCTTTTTTCAGATGTATATCCTGAAATGGAATTGCTGGGTCATATGGTAGCTCTATTTTTAGTTTTCTGAGAGACCTCCATACTGTTTTCCACAGTGTCTGCACCAGTTTACATTCCCACCACCAGTGTACAAGAGTTCCCTTTTCTCTCCATCCTTGCCAATTATGGTTATTTGTGTTCTTTTTGATAATAGTCATTGTGACAGGTGTGACACTGTTGTTTTGATTTGCATTTCCCTGGTGATTAGTGATGTTGAGCATACTTTCATGTGCCTGTTGGCCATCTGCATGTCCTTTTTGGAAAAATGTCTATAAAGTTCTTCTGCCTGTTCTTTAAATTGGGTTTTTGGTTTTTTAGATGATGAGTTGTATTAGCTATTTATTTGAGATATTAACCCCTTAACAATCATGTCATTTGTAAATATTTTCTCCCATTCAGTAGATTGTCTTTCATTTTGTTGATGGTTTCCTTTGCTGTACAAAAGCTTTTAAGTTTAATTAGGTCTCATTTGTTTGTTTTTGCTTTTATTTCCTTTGCTTTAGGAGACAGATCCAAAAAAAATATTTCTATGATATATGTCAAATGGTGTCTTAACTGTGTTTCCTCTAGGAGTTTTATGGTTTCCAGTCTTACATTTAGTTCTTTAATCCATTTTGAGTTTATTTTTGTATATGGTGTTAGAGAATGTCCTAATTTCATTCTTTTACATGTAGCTGTCCAGTTTTCCCAGTGCCACTTATTAATGAGACTGTCTTTTTTTCTATTGTATATTCTTGCCTTCTTTGTCATAGATTAATTTACCATAAGTATGTGGATTTATTTCTGGGCCTTCTATCCTGTCCCATTGATCTATATTTCTGTTTTTGTGCCAGTACTCTATGTTTTGATGACTGTAGCTTTGTAGTATAGTCTGAAGTCAGGGAACATGACTCCTCCAGCTCTGTTCTTTCTTAATATCATTTTGGATATTCAGGGTCTTTTGTGTTTCTATAACAATTTTAAAATTATTTTTTTCTTGTTCTGTGAAAAATGCCATTGGTAATTTGTCAGGGATTGCATTGAATCTGTAGATTGCCTTAGGCAATATGGTCACTTTAACAATATTGATTCTTCCAATCCAAGAACACAGTAAACCTTTCCAAATGTTTGTGTTGTCTTCAATTTCTTTCATTACTATCTTACAGTTTTCAGAGTACAGGTCTTTTACCTCTTTAGGTAGGTTTATTCCTATGTGTTTTATTCTTTTTGATGAAATGGTAAATGGGATTGTTTCCTTAATTTCTCTTTCTGATAGTTTGTTGTTAGTATATAGAAATGCAACAGTTTTCTGTATATTAATTTTGTATCCTGCAACTTTCTTGAGTCCATTGATGAGTTCTAGTAGTCTCCTGGTGGCATCTTTAAGATTTTCTATGTATAGTATCATCATCTGCAAACAGGGACAGTTTTACTTCTTCTTTTCCAATTTAGATTGTTTTTATCTCTTTTTCTTGTCTGATTGCTGAGGCTAGGACTTCCAAAACTATGTTGAATAAAAGTGGCAAGAGTGGACATCCTTGTCTTGTTCCTGATCTTAGAGAAAATGCCTTCAGCTTTTCACCATTGAGTATGATGTTAGCTGTGGGTTTGTCATACATGGCCTTTATTATGTTGAGGTATGTTCCCTCTATACCCACTTTCTGAAGAGTTTTTACCATAAAAAGATGTTGAATTTTGTCAAAAGCTTTTTCTGCATCTACTGAGATGATCATATGGTTTTTATTCTTCAATTTGATAACACTGTGTGTCACATTGATCGAGTGTGGCTATTGAACCATTGTTGCATCCCTGGTATAAATCCCACTTGATCATGGTGTATGATCTTTTTTTTTTTTTTCCTATTTTACACATAGTAGTTTATTTATGTCAAACTTAATCTCCCGATTCATCCCACCCTTCCCTTCCCCACCTGTGTCCACACGTGGTGTATGATCCTTTTAATGTATTGTTGAATTTAGTTTGCTAATATTTTGCTGAGGATTTTTGCATCTATGTTCATCAGTGATATTGTCTTGTAATTTTCTTTTTTTGTGATATCGTTGTCTTGTTTTGGTATCAGGGTGATTCTGGCCTCTTAGAATGAGTTTGGAAGCATTCTTTTCTCTGAAATATTTTGAAATAGTTTGACAAGGATAGGTGTTAACTCTTCTCTAAATATTTGGTACAATTCACCTGTGAAGCCACCTGGTACTGGACCATTGTTTATTGGTAGTTGTTTTATTACTAATTCAATTTTATTACTGGTAATTTATCCATTTATATTTTTTATTTCTTCCTGGTTCAGTCTTTGGAGACTGACGTAGTGTTGGAAGTCCTAACCACAGCAATCAGACAAGAATAAGAAATAAAAGGAATCCAAATTGGAAAGCAGGAGTAAAATTGTCAGTATTTGCATATTACATGATACTATACACAGATTCTAAAGGCACCATCAAAAAAGTATTAGAATTCATCAGTGAATTTCGTGAAGTTTAAGGATACAAAATTAATATACAGAAATCTGTTGTATACCTATACACTAACAAAGAACTATCAGGAAGAGAAATTAAGGAAGCAATCCCATTTTCAATTGCATCAAATAGAATACAATATCTAGGAGTAACTCTAAATAAGGAGGCAAAGACATATAATTGGAAAACTATAAGACACTTATGAAAGAAATTGAAGACAAAAGAAAGATTTGGAAAGATATATCATGCTCATGGATTGGAAGAATCAATATTGTTAAAATGACCATACTGCCAAAGGCAATCCCCATCAGTACGTCAATGATATTTTCCACAGAACTAGAACAAATAATCCTAAAATTTACATAGAAAACAAATTTACTGAGGAAATACAAAAAGACTCAATTAGCCAAAACAATCTTGAAAAAGAACAAAGCTGGAGGTATCACACTCCATGACTTCAAAATACAGCAATCAAAACCGTATGGTACTTGCACTAAGAGACACATAGATCAATGGAACAGAATAGAGATTCTAGAAATGAATCCACACTTATATGAGAATTAATCTATGACAAAGGAGGCAAGAATATATAATGGGGAAGACAGTCTCTTCAATAAATACTATTGGGAAAAGTGAAGAGCTAAGTGCAGAAGAACCAAACTGGATTACTCTCTCATACCATGCACAAAAACAAATTCAAAGTGAATTAAAGACTTAAATGTAAGACCCAAAACCATAAAGCTCGTAGAAGAAAACATTGGTAGTAAGCTCTTTGACATTCATCTTAGTAATATTTTTTTGCATTTGTCTCCTCAGGCAAGGGAAGCAAAAGCAAAAAAAAAGAAAAAAGGACTACATCAACCTAGAAAGCTTTTGTGCAGCAAAGGATACTATCAACAAAATGAAAAAGCCACTTACTGAGAGAAGAGATTTGTAAACAGTATACCTGATAAAGGGTTAATATCCAAGTTATACAAAGAATTCATGCAAGCTCAACATCAAGAAAACAAAAAACCTGATTAAAAAATGGGTACAGGATCTGAATAGACGTTTTTCTTTTTCTTCTTCTTTTTTTTTTTTGCGGTACGCGGGCCTCTCACTGTTGTGGCCTCTCCCGTTGCAGAGCACAGGCTCCGGACGCACAGGCTCAGCGGCTATGGCTCACGGGCCCAGCCGCTCCGCGGCATGTGGGATCTTCCCGGACCGGGGCACAAACCCGTGGCCCCTGCATCGGCAGGCGGACTCTCAACCACTGTGCCACCAGGGAAGCCCCGAATAGACGTTTTTACAAAGATGACATACAGATGGCCAACAGGCACATGAAAAGATGTTCAACATTGCCAGTCATCAGGGAAATGCAAATCAAAACCACAATGAGATATCACCTCACCACTGTCAGTAGGACTATTACCAAAAAGACAAGAGATAACAAGCGTTGGTGAGGATGTGGAGAAAAGGGAGCCCTGTGCCCTGTTGGTGGGAATGTAAATTGGTGCAGCCACTATGGAGAACAGTATGGGGGGGGGTCCTCAAAAATTATAAAAGAATGACCTCAAGGTCCAGCAATTCCAATCCTGAGTATTTATCCAAAGAGAAGGAAAACATTAATTAGAAGAGATATATGCACCCCTATGTTCATTGCAGCATTCTTTAAAATAGCCAAGATATAGAAGCAACCTAAATGGCCATCAACAGATATGTACAGATAAAGAAGTTATACATATACATATAAAATGGAATATTATTCAGCCATAAAAATAGAATGAAATCTTGCTATCTTTGGAAACATGGATGAACCTAGAGGGTATTATACTAAGTGAAATAAGTCAGACAGAGAAAGACAAACACTGTATTATTTCACTTATCTGTGGAATCTAAAATACAAAACAAATGAACAAATATAACAAAACAGAAACATTTATAGATACAGAGAACCAAAACTTTTTTGCCGGAAAGGATGCAGGTAGGGGGAGGAAAGAATTAGGTGAGGAGATTGAGATGTACAAGCTTCTCATTGCAAAATAAAAGAGTCACACATCTGGGCTTCCCTGGTGGCGCAGTGGTTGAGAGTCTGCCTGCCGATGCAGGGGACGCGGGTTCGTGTCCGGGTCCGGGAAAATCCCACGTTCAGTGAGGCGGCTGGGCCCGTGAGCCATGGCCGCTGAGCCTGCGTGTCCAGAGCCTGTGCTCCGCAATGGGAGAGGCCGCAACAGTGAGAGGCCCCCGAACCCCAAAAAAATTAAAATAAAAAAATAAAGAATAAAAAAGAAATGTTTATAAGATGTTGCCAAACTGTCCTTCAAAAAGATGGTTCCAATTCCTATTCCTTTCTAAATGAATATGAGACTACTTTTTCTCTATTTTCTTTCATTTTTTCTCCACATTCTGGAGCGGATGATGTAGATGGCTGTGACATAGACAGCTAAAGCTTCACTCTGCCCTTTACATAAAGGGTAAAATTGTTGCTAGGAGGGGACTGTCCAGAGGGGGACTGAATTCCCAGACCCTTGAACCTGTACTGAATGGTAACACTTCAGCCAATCCCATGAGTGAATAATGTTTAGATATGAACTGCTTAATTTATGAGTGTGGGTGAGCCTTTTTTTTCTTAAGGAATGATATTATTCAGGACCAGCTCACAAAACCAATTGTAAAAAAGACATCCAAGGAAATAGACTGAGAACTGGAGGGCCATTGGGAAAAACGGAGTTTCCGTCTCGTGGCGATAAGGGCTGTCAGTTCTGTTTTCACTCTCTCTGTCTCTCTCTCAATCAGCTCTCTCTGCTGAACTAGATGATACTGGCAAAGATGACGACGGACCACAGCACCGGAGTGCAAGCGAAACTGTGACACTCTGATTTTACGTCTTCAGGAGTGAGACACTGATGGGTCCAGTTAGTTGATGGTTCCACAGTATGAGCACTGTGAAAACAGGGTCCTGCATCCTATTCACTGTAGCTTCAGGGGTAGGAGAAGGAAGGCGGTGAGTAGTGGATTAGGAAGTTACCCAAAAATGTCCCTACCACGTGGATTTCCCGTGAAGGTCATACACAGTTTTGACTTGTCTGATGGAATTGTTCTGCCTGTACAGAGTTGCTCTTCAGTACTCCTCTATCACAGCCTATTTCCCCAGCATTTTAACTTCAAATTCATGAAGGCCTCGTAGATCAGACCCTCCCCCTTCTTTCCTTCCATCACCTCTTCTACCACATCTCTTCTTTAAACCTACAAATTCTCACCGCCACGATTTAAACAAAAATTACGTGTGACAACCGTGAATTAATTCACCCACCATCTTTCTGTGCTATACAGCTGGACTTCTGCACACTGCCAGAAAAAGTCCCCCAAACAAATGGATTGTTCAAAGCATTTAAACTTTTAAAAACCTGCAGCAATATGCTCAACACCCCTAAGTGATCCTGTGTCTTCCCCTTGCCCGTGCTCTCCGACACATGACAAACTTTGAACCCTGCTCAAGTCTCTCACTCCGAAACCTCTTCCTGGCCACAGGGAGAGTGCTCTGAAACATGAACTGGATCATGTCCTTTTCCTCTGCTTAAAAGCACCTAAGGACTCGTGTCCTCACTGTCACACAGAGTCAAACATCCTCAGTATTCTGTACAAGATCCTTGATGGGTGGCTTCTGCTTACCCACGCCATTCTATCCCACATCCCTGGTGCACCCACGCTCCAGCCAAACCAGTACCTGGGGGTCTCAGGAAGCACCGGGCTCCCTCACTCAGCTTTGTCCTCGCAGGGGCCTCTCCTTCCTTGGCGTGCTGTCTTTCCCTGCTCTGCTGTGAGCGTCTCTCTCCACCTCTCCGTTCGGCTCAGCTGTCACGGGCTCTGAGTAGCCCTGCCCCTCCCCCCACCTCCTCACCCACGTCTTACTCCCTCCTGGCACCCAGAGACCCTGTGCTCACTTCTCTGCTCCCTCCTGGTCCTAGGCCTACAACTCATTTTATGTCTCGAAACCTGAAAATTGCAGCTGCCCCGCCATAAACATTCAATAAATGTTTCTAGACCGAATGAACAGATGGGTTTTTAATATGAGAAACAGAGCTTTTTGTTTAGTAACTGAGGGCCTGGGAGAGAAGTGGAGATGCCCGCGACCCAGCATGTAAGATCTGCTCTCCCGTTTGTAATATCACTAAAACCAATAACTTGAAACCAACAACAGAAAAGTCTCAATCTGCTTAAGAGAGAGGAATGTCTTTCCTTCAAGTGAATTGCCTTCAACAATATTTTATGGGGCTTCCCTGGTGGCGCAGTGGTTGAGAGTCTGCCTGCCGATGCAGGGGACACGGGTTCGTGCCCCGGTCCGGGAAGACCCCACATGCCGCGGAGAGGCTGGGCCCATGAGCCATGGCCACTGAGCCTGCACGTCCGGAGCCTGTGCTCCGCAACAGGAGAGGCCACAGCAGTGAGAGGCCCACGTACCGCAAAACAAACAAACAAAAACACAATATTTTATGGAGAACAATTTTTAGTTCATGAGGTGTCACCTGGGGCTGAGGCTGTGCTGTCCCCACCTGCTGCTCTCTGTTCCCGGTAAGGAAATTAGGGAGTTGTACTGAACTTTTGATTGTCATCTACAGAGAGAGAGTTTTCCAGGCTGGCTGTCTTTACTGCAACCTGTGAAGGTGTCAACAGGGTGAAAGACTGTGCTGACCAGGGCACGACTGGGCAGAATCCTACAGAAGCAGAGACAGAAGGGCAGTTACAAAGGTGACCACAGTTCAGTGTTTCTCAAGCACCTGGGGCGCTTGTTAAAAATGTTGGTGACCAGGCCCCACCTCAGTGTCACTAAATCGTAATCTCTAGCAGTGGAGCCATGGATCTGAGTTTTAGCACGTTTCTCTGACGTTTCCTTGGCCCATCAGCCTTGGGAGCACTGACTCAGACGTGCCCCTGCCCAGAGCTGCCCAGGCAGGGGGAGGGTCCCCGTGTGGAGACCCTCCGATGCAGAGACCCTCCGATGTGAAGCATCGGAGGCTTCAAACTGTCAGATTACTTGTCTCGATTCCGTGCTCACTGGGCACCCTCTGGAATTCAGTTTCCACTGTAGCTAAGCTACTGGAGGGGACTGATACAGCCAATGTGATGGTCCGTTCTTTTCAGAATGTTTCTCATTGCCAGTTAACAAATAGTTCTGGTTGCTCTGTTTACTAATCTCTTGTGAGCTCTGTTCCTGTGAATTGGAACCCCGAGTCCAATCAATTCTTTAAGAATTCTTTTAAGTGTATCACACATGTGAATATGCAAGGCTGGAGAAACGCACGATGACTCCTGCGGGCAGTCTCATCTCTGGTCTCCTCCCTGTGATAATTTCTCCCCGACCCAATTGTCTTGTCTTTCTCTAATATCTATAATCAGTTTGTTTTGTCTGAAGAGATTAAATAAATATAAAACATCTAGCCACGTTCTTCTGTTTTAGTCAACCAGGGCTCAAATGATGCCTCTTAAGACACTTGAAGACAGAATCTAGCTTCTATTTCTCCTGTAGGGGGAAGGTCAAACTCTGAAACAGCAGTTTTCAACCAAGGATGAATTTGTCCACCAGGTGACCTTTGGCAATGTCCAGTGACATTTGTGTTTTTCACATTTGGGGGATACTACGGGCATCTAGAGGACAGAGGCCAGGGACCATGCTAAACATTTTACAATGCATACGTCAGCTCCCTACAAAAAAAGAATTATGGCAGGGAAGGGGTAAATGGGAACTCTTTGTACTTTCTGATCAGTTTTGCTGTGAACTCAAAACTGCTCTAAAAAATCAAGTCTTTTTTTTTAAAAAAAGAGAATTATCTAGCCCCATATGTCAATAGGACCAAGTTAGAAAAACCGTGCCCTGGAAGGAAGCAAGAAAATTTATTTTCCTACTTCTGAACCGATTGTTTACAACCCTGTGACAATGCTAGCTGCCTTTGTACAGGGTAGTAATGTTGCATATAAATGCTTCCCAAGTGAGTTCAGACGTGCATCTCTATCTCATTTCTTGCTCAGATCAGAAGATGCTGTTATAATTGAATAACATATGCTCCATGACATCACTCTTCAGACCAAGCCGTTTAGCTACAGCACAGATATGATCCATGCTGAGGTGAGAATTGAATTCGCTTTTAACAGACATGCTTATGAGCCGTCAATGCATATTGAAATGTGGTCTTGGAGTCTGATTATGAGGCATGACCTGTTTTGTGGGGCTTTCATTTTTGATTTCCAGAATCTATGTGCTTCGCTCAGCACACAAGCCTTCTGTCTTGTGCACCATATGGGGCTCTTCTGGAAGGACTTTCATTGGATTTTATCCCTTATTTAGAAATATTTATCTTCTTCTCTCTCTGTCAGACAGGGCTGAGGGCCTCGAGGAAGGGTCTTTTGCCCAAATTCCCTTCTTGCTAGTACTTACCTTTGGTGATTCCCTGGTACGCTTATCAGAACAGTATATCTTCTGAAAAAAAAAAAAACAGAAGTATAACCCTGTTGGTGAAGTTTAGGAAAAAAAATTTATATAACTTATTTGGATGCAGAGAAATAAAAGAATCCTCTCTTCATCTGTGGTCAGGACATCAATAATTAACTTAGGTAAAAAATTCACAGATTTCTTTTGTGTGGTAGGGGGACTGGGCAAGAAGGGACGTAATTTAGGGGTCAGGGTTGGAGACTGTAAGGGCTGCTTCCTGAACCGCGTCCCTCAGGGCCAAGGAACGAGGGCACCTGACAGTGTCACTCGTGGATTGAGTGGTCACCAGTAAAGATGAGGGGAAAGGGTGAACTAGTTTTTCCAAGGACAAAGCCAAATGAAAGGTGGAAATTAACTATCTGTTAGTATTGAAAGATGCCAGCGGGACAGCAGGAGAGAATCAGGATCAATTAAGCACAATTAAGGGGTGGAACTCACTGTACCAAGGCAGAACCTGGTCCCTTCCCAGAAAGCTGGCACTTTCCCTGTTTTCCATCCTTCTGCGCCTTCGGAAGCAGTTGCTCTTTTCAGGAACACTCAGTTGCCTGTGAGGCAGGGAGGAGCTCTCCCCTGTCTCCTTCTGTCAGGATGCCTCCACCTCTATGTCATCCCTTCCGTTTGCTTAGGAATCTCCACCGTTGCATTTGCCCTGGAAATTCACACGTGGTGAAACTCCCGGTTGGAAAATTGCTTCTCAGTAGAAGTGAGGACACTCGTTATCTGTAGGGTGACACCTTCGCTCAGATTTAGTAATTCAGATTATTGGGAGGTCTTTCCCAGTGGATGGTTTGGTGTCAGCTGCACAGAGACAGGCAGCCTTAAAGCCAGGTTCAACAGGTTCAATGCTGTGTCAGTCACAGAAACACAAATAGGAAGTCCAGAATAGTTGAAAAGCGATGTGTGTCTCTACCGCCGAGGCTGAATCCACTGTCACAAGGGGTTTTTGTTCACATCGCACAGGAAATGACCTCAAACTCTCTTTCCCCATCTCTCTCCTATGATCCAACAAGCTGTTGGGAAATTTCTCTTCTCTACCCTACAACACTGTCTCCAAACTAAGTTCCTCTTAGGTCAAATACCTTCTACCATCTTTTGTTCTCTTAAACTGTCCATCAAATATTCTTCTTTCATGGTGATCTAGATTAATCTAGACCTTCAGAGTGTTTTTAATTCTCCTTTCTGTGCATCACCTGGGTCAACAAAACCAAATGACAAGTCCCTGCCAAGCAATGAGGGCTTGCTTGCTGCGTTGGAAAGTGATTTTAAAGATGAAAGCTTAACAAATCCACAATTTTCCTTTACAACGTACGCACATATGCACACAACAGCAAGGCACTCTGTTCTTCCGGAATGAAAAAAAGCTATGAATTCTTACGTCAAATTGTTAAAAGTATGTCTATACAGGATTAGCATTTGGGTGGCCCAGGGCAGAGGAAGCGTTTCAGCAAATCCCCTGGGAAGAGTGACCCCATCCTACAAATTGGCTACTCTCCGAGCAAGCCCTTGAAATATTCTAATTGGTGCTGTCAAAGCCAGAGTTTTCTCTTTCTAAATATCTTAATGCCACTAATCTCCAGGCAGAAAGAGTGGCATGTCTTCCGGCTTCTCTCAAAAAGAATGCTTTTCTCCACTCTTGAGTGAGTTGACTCTGCTGATGGGTGACTCCTCAGGGGCAGGTGTTCAGTCAGCCTTTGATGTACCCAGACTTCAGTTTCTTCTCAACCCAGAGAGAACCCTAAACTGGCCAGGGTTCTGGAGACAACTGTCAGCAGGCAATTAGCAAGAAGAACCTAGAGCCTTGGTACTGCGTGCACATCTGTGTGTGTATTTTGTAAAGGAAAGTGTGGATTTATTAGCACTTTATCTTTAATATCACAAAATTCTTAAGTGCTAAGTTAAGTGCTGCAGGGGTCTAGGTGGCTGGAGGATGGGAGCAACTGGGGTTGGTCCTGGGGGGAGAAGGAGGGACCGTAAGGGGGTGACCAAACACCTAACCTTGAGCTCTCTTTAACATAATTTCATTTTTCCAAATCCGATGAAAAACGCCAATATTAGAAATTTTTCTCTTTTGGGCATTTTTCCAAATTTTGTACCTAGCAACTTAGAAACAACTTTCTGCGTACATAATTCATCTTTTATTTTTATTATTTGTTTCAGTAGCATTTATTGCTTCCTTCTGATTATGAAAGGAATGCTCCACATTTAGCATCAGAAGTTGTCAATCATCAGAAGTGAAACTATTGATCGGGGTTCATTACCTCTATACAAGAGAAGCTACAGAAAAGAGCATTTAGAAGCTACAGAAACATTTAGAAGCTACAGAAAAGAGCACCTGCAGGCCCTCAACCCAGAGATAACCTCTGTTTGCATTTTGGTGTTATTTTCTGTTTTTAAATTTTTTCCTGAAGAATGACTTCCTAATATTTTGACAATTTATCAAGGGATTCTCTAATATTTTGAACATTTTATAATGACACATAACCATTCATAAATGCAATCATTAGTTAATTGTTCCCTGACTGGAAACAGAGGCCAGAAAAGTTCTGTTTTGAGCTGTGGGCACTCAGGCCTGGCCCTGTAAGCCCGGAATGTCATTCTTTCCCGAAGCCCCTGCTCACAGAAGCATGTCAAGGACACTGACAAGTGAAATGATGACTTCCTGGAAGCAAAAAGCCACCTGCTCTTACTAATAGTTTCTGGAGGACCTTCCATTCCTTTTTTGTTTTTTTAACAACCTCTAACCCCAGGTCACTTGGAAAGGTACACTAGACTTAGGTGGCAACCCTTCTGGAGTTTTAAGGATAATTTTTCTATTGCTAACATAAAATGTTATCAATACAGGAACTGATGACTTTTCTGTCCACAAAGAGGATGACCCCCTAATTTAGCACCAAATAGGTCTGATTCCTCACAAGATAGTAAGCCTTCCATTACCCTCATAGTTAAATTTAAGGACTTGTTTTACTTATTCTTCTGTTTTCCAAATGTTGACAGTATCTTAAAGATGAAACTTCTGAGTTATAAAAAGTAGCATATTTGAAAGTATTATATTTATTAGGAGGGCATTTTGACTTAGCAGTATTCTTAACAGTATTCTTCTTGTCCCACTCCTAAAAGCATCTTGAAGATATTTATGCTATTTTCAGTTGCCTCTTTGGAATCCATGCTTTCCCACATGGCTCTAAAAAAAATAATGAATTATATCCAGGCTCACTTTGTGCAGCTCCACCTCCCTGGTCACAGACACTGTAATCACTTGACTACACACACTGCAAGGATTTTCACATCTTCGCCCCCAACTCCTGCCCTAACCTGGAAGAATTCAATTTCCAAAGGAAAAAACCCATCCCATAGATGAAGCTGTTACACGATCATTTTCAGTCAAATTACTTTTATCTTATGAATCAATATTTTCTTTGAATTATTAAATGAAAAACAGTAACTGTGACCTTCCTCTCTGCAACCACACCCTCCTTGTCTCCCAGTCTCATTTACTTTCACCATGTCTGCTCTTTGACTGACTAAACCTCTAGGTCTTAGGTTTGCTCTCTAATTCTGATTGATCAATTCCTTATTGGTTTCACTTTATGGCTTATATACTATGGTCAGACCATTTCAAGAGTCCTTTCTAATGACTCAAAGTCTTACCAACGTGTGCTTCTGTCTGCCCGGTGTGTTGTGTAGGAAACCCCACTACTGTTGTGTTTCTTCCTGACAGCCACACTCAGCACTTCTGATGCCAGGTGTGTAGTGTAGGGTCTTTTCTGTGCACCTAGCGATGTTGGGGCCCCAGCTGGGTATCCAAAAATCTCACTCAATCCTGACACCATCTACCTGGAGGCAGCAGCAGGTCCTACCGGTTACAGCTCTGTCCCTCAACACTGCCCCCCTTCAGATGCCAGTCCCAAGTAGTAGGTCCCCAGATTACCCACCACTACGACTTCCCTACAAACTGGAGATTCCTATGACCTTCTCCCCCTTGGATTAGATTATTTGCTAGAAGAGCTCACAGAACTCAGGGAAACACTTACTTACATCTACCAGTTTAAAGGACATGATAAAATTGAACAGCCCAATGAAGTGATACAAAGGGCGAGGTCTGGGATGGTCCCCAGTGCAGGAGCTTCTGTCCCTGTGGAGATGGGATGCATCACCCTCCTGGTGCAGGGGTTTGGTCTCCAACTTGGAAGCTCCCAACACCTCATTTTATTGGGATTTTACAGAGGCTTCCTCATGGAGGTATGATCAGTTATTAACTCCACTTCCAGCCCCACCTCCTGTCTCTGGAGGATGGGGGGTATGGCTAAAATTTCCAAGCTTCTAATCATGGCTTTGGTCTTTCTGATGACAGATCACCATCCAAGAGCCATCTAGGAGCCCACCCAGATTCACCTCGTTAGAATAAAAGACACTCGTATCACCCAAGAAATTAGAGAGGATTTGGGAACCCTACATCAGGAACCGGGGAGATCAAATATTGAAACAAAAGATGTTCTTAGTGTTCTTATCAGTTAGGAATTTACAAGGGTCTCAGGATCTCTGTGTCAGGAACAAGGGGCAGATATTTTATATATATACATATATATATTTTTTCTATTATCTCATGTAAGTGAAGTCACAGTTCTGAATTAATCATCCATCTACTTTTTCTCCTGCTTGAAGGCTTGGGAAGCCTACTGAAGATAAGAAAAAATAAATCTCAAAACTTTTCGGATTAAAGTTTCAACAAATGTATGATTTCCAATCTCAGCTAAGTCTTTTGTGTAGCTTTGGATTCCTTGTCCCTAGAAAGATCACTTTCCCTTTTCCTACCACTCTCTCTAAGACCCCACCTGGTCTTTCCTGGAAGGTGGCCTGGACCCCACTTGCTAGTGAAAGTAACTAAGTTCCCTCAGCTTCCTTCTTGCTCATTTCCCATGTCACAGAAAGGGGTGTTTTCTTTCTTTCTAGAACAAATCCCTCACTATGACTACTGGTTTCTTTAAAGACTTGCCATCAATTATTTTCTTTTTTAGTTTTTTATGAAGATCTCTTCCTCACCAGTGAAATGGTCATGTGCATGTCTCCTGGAGTCTGTAGATAATCTATGCTTTTAATATTTCCCTGTATTTTCCTAATTTTTTTTGTATTGCTTTTTTCAATAGTTGCAAAAACAAACCAAGGTAATATAATCGATTCTACCTATGTCCTTCTTGGACAAATTTCTCGAAAGAATGATGCCATTCAACTCCCTCTTGCGAGAGGACCGGAATCACAGCTAACTGCTGAACAATCTTCGACAGGAAGACACTGGAACTCAACAAAAAAGATACCCCACATCCAAAGATAATGGAGAAGCCACAATGAGATGGTAGGAGGGTTGCAATCACAATAAAATCAAATCCCTTAACCGTAGGGTGGGTGACTCACAGACTGGAGAACAATTATGCCACAGAAGCCCACTCACTGGAATGAAGGTTCTGAGCCCCACGTCAGGCTTCCCAACCTGGGGGTCCGGCAACGGGAGGGGGAACTCCCAGAGAATCAGACTTTGAAGGCTAGCGGGATTGGATTGCAGGACTTTGACAGGACTGGGGGAAACAGAGACTCCACTCTTGGAGGACACACACAAAGTAGTGTGCACATCAGGACCCAGGGCGAAGGAGCAGTGACCCCACAGGACACTGAAACTGACCTACCTGTTAGTGTTGGAGGGTCTCTTGCAGAGCTGGGGGCCAGCTGTGGCTCACCATGGGGACAAGGAAACTGGCAGAAGAAGTTCTGGGAAGTATTCCTTGCCATGAGCCCTCCTAGAGTCTGCCATTAGCCCCACCAAAGAGCCAGCTAGGCTCCAGTGCTGGGTCGCCTCAGGCCAAACAAGCAACAGGGAGGGAACTCAGCTCAACCAGGTCAGCATACAAGCAGATTAAAGTTTTATTGAGCTCTTCCCACCAGAGCAACACCCAGCTCTACCAACCACCAGTCCTTCCCATCAGGAAGCTTGCACAAGACTCTTAGATAGCCTCATCCACCAGAGGGTAGACAACAGAGGCAAGAAGAACTACAATCCTGCAGCCTGTGGAATGAAAACCACATTCACAGAAAGATAGACAAAATGAAAAGGCAGAGGGCTATGTACTAGATGAAGGAACAAGATAGAACTCCAGAAAAACAACTAAAAAAACGGAGCTAGACAATCTTCCAGAAAAAGAATTCAGAATAATGATAGTGAAGATGATCCAGGACCTCATAAAAAGAATAGAGGCAAAGATCGAGAAGATGCAAGAAATGTTTAAAAGAGATTTGGAAGTATTAAAGAATAAACACCTAGAAGAATTAAAAAACAAACAAATAGACATGAACAATACAATAACTGAAATGAAAAATAAACTAGAAGGAATCAATAGCAGAATAACTGAGGCAGAAGAACAGATAAGTGACCTGAAGACAGAATGGTGGAATTCACTGTCACAGAACAGAATAAATAAAAAAGAATGAAAAGAAATGAAAACAGCCTAAGAGACCTCTGGGACAACATTAAATGCACCAACATTCGCATTATAAGGATCCCAGAAGGAGAAGAGAAAGAGGAAGGACCAGAGAAAATATAGAAGAGATTATAGTCAAAAACTTCTCTAACATGGGAAAGGAAATAGCCACCCAAGTCTAGGAAGCGTGGAGTGTCCCAGGCAGGATAAACCCCAGGAAAACCACACCAAGACACATAGTAATCAAACTGACAAAAATTAAAGACAAAGAAAAATTATTAAAAGCAACAAGGTAAAAACAACAAATAACATACAAAGGAACTCCTGTAAGGTTAACAGCTGATTTCTCAGCAGAAACTCTACAAGCCAGAAGGGAGTGGCATGATATATTTAAAGTGATGAAAGGGAAAAACCTACACCAAGATTACTCTACCCAGAAAGGATCTCATTCAGATTTGACAGAGAAATCAAAAGCTTTGCAGACAAGCAAAAGCTAAGAGAATTCAGCACCACCAAACCAGCTCTAAAACAAATGCTAAAGGAACTTCTCTAAGTGGGAAACACAAGAGAAGAAAAGAACCTACAAAAACGAACCCAAAACAATTAAGAAAATGGTAATAGGAACATACATACCAATAATTACCTTAAATGTGAATGGATTAAATGCTCCAACCAAAAGACACAGGTTCGCTGAATGGATGCAAAAGAAAGACCCATATATATGCTGTCTATAAGAGAGCCACTTCAGACCTAAGAACACATACAAACTGAAAGTGAGGGGATGGAAAAAGATATTCCATGCAAATGGAAATCAAAAGAAAGCTGGCAGAGCAATTCTCAATAGAAAAAATAGACTTTAAAATAAAGACTATTACAAGAGACAAAGAAGGACACTACATAATGATCAAGGGATTGATCCCAGAAGAAGATATAAGAATTGTAAATATTTATGCACCCAACATAGGAGCACCTCAATACATAAGGCAAATGCTAACACCCATAAAAGGGGAAATCGACAGTAACACAATCATAGTAGGATACTTTAACACCCCACTTTCACCAATGGACAGATCATCCAAAATGAAAATAAATAAGGAAACACAAGCTTTAGTGATACGAGATGGACTTAACTGATATTTATAGGACATTCCATCCAGAAACAATAGAATACACTTTCTTCTCAAGTGCTCATGGAACATTCTCCACGATGGATCATATATTGAGTCACAAAGCAAGCCTTGGTAAATTAAAGAAAATTGAAATCGTATCAAGTATCATTTCCGACCACAACGCTATGGGACTAGATATCAGTTACAGGAAAAAATCTGTAAAATATACAAATACATGGAGGCTAAACAATACAATACTAAACAACCAAGAGATCACTGAAGAAATCAAAGAGGAAATCAAAATATACCTAGAAACAAATGACAATGAAAACACAGCAACCCAAAACTTATGGAATGAAGCAAAAGCAGTTCTAAGAGGGAAGTTTATAGCAATACAATCCTACCTCAAGAAACAAGAAACATCTCAAATAAAAAACTGAACCTTACACCTAAAGCAATTAGAGAAAGAATAACAAAAAAAAACCCCAAAATTAGCAGAATGAAAGAAATCATAAAGATCATATCAGAAATAAATGAAAAAGAAATGAAGGAAACAATAGCAAAGATCAATAAAACTAAAAGCTGGTTCTTTGAGAAGATAAACAATGTTGATAAACCATTAGCCAGACTCATAAAGAGAAAAAGGGAGAACACTCAAATCAATAGAATTAGAAATGAAAAAGGAGAAGTAACAACTGAAATACAAAGGATCATGAATATGTAGAACACAATATGAATATGTAGAAATACAAAGGATCATGAGTGATTTCCACAAGCAACTATATGCTAATAAAATGGACAACATGGAAGAAATGGACACATTCTTAGAAAAGCACAACCTTCTGAGATTGAACCAGGAAGAAATAGAAAATATAAACAGACAAATCACAAGCACTGAAATTGAGACTGTGATTAAATCTTCCAACAAACAAAAACCCAGGAACAGATGGTTTCACAGGCGAATTCTACCAAACATTTAGAGAAGAGCTAACACTTATCCTCCTCAAACTCTTCCAAAATACAGCAGAGGGAGGAACACTCCCAAACTTCTTCTAAGAGACCACCATCACTGGGATACCAAAACCAGACAAAGATGTCCAACAAAAGAAATTTACAGGCCAATATCACTGATGAATATAGATGCAAAAATCCTCAACAAAACACTAGCAAACAGAATCCAACTACATATTGAAAGGATCATACACCATGATCAAGAGGGGTTTATCCCAGTAATGCAAGGATTCTTCAATATATACAAATCAATCAATGTGATACACCATATTAACAAATTGAAGGAGAAAAGCCATATGATCATCTCAATAGATGCATAAAAAGCTTTTGACAAAATTCAACACCCATTTGTGATAAAAACTCTCCATTAAGTGGTCATAGAGTGGACCTACCTCAACATAATAAAGGCCATATGTGACAATCCCACAGCCAACATCATACTCAATGGTGAAAAACTGAAACCATTTCCTCTAAGATCAGGAACAAGACAAGGATATCCACTCTCACCACTATTATTCAACATACTTTTGGAAATTTTAGCCACAGCAATCAGAGAAGGAAAAGAAATAAAAGGAATCCCAATAGGAAAAGAATAAGTAAAACTCGCACTGTTTGCAGATGACATGATGATATACATAGAGAATCCTTAAGATGCTACCAGAAAACTACTGGAGCTAATCGATGAGTTTGGTAAAGTAGCAGGATACAAAATTACTGCACAGAAATCTCTTGTATTCCTATATACTAATGGTGAAAAATCTGAAAGAGAAATTAAGGAGACACTCCCATTTACCATCGTTAAAAAAAAGAATAAAATACCTAGGAATAAACCTACCTAATGAGACAAAAGACCTGTATGCAGAAAACTATGACACTGATGAAAGAAATTAAAGATGATACAAACAGATGGAGAGATATACCATGTTCTTGGATCGGAAGAATCAACATTGTGAAAATGCCTATACTACCCAATGCAATCTATAGATTCAATGCAATTCCTATCAAACTACCACTGGCATTTTTCAGAGTACTAGAACAAAAAATTTCACAATTTGTATGGAAACACAAAAGATCCCGAATAGCCAAAGCAATCTTGAGAAAGAAATACAGAGCTGGAGGAATCAGGCTCCCAGACTTCAGACTATACTACAAATCTACAGTAATCAAGATGGTATGGTAATGGCACAAAAGCAGAAATATAGATCAATGGAACAGGAAAGAAAGCCCAGAGATAAACCCACACGTATATGGTCATCTTATTTTTGATAAAGGAGGCAAGAATATACAATGGAGAAAAGACAACCTCTTCAATAAGTGGTGCTGGGGAAACTGGACAGCTAAATGTAAAAGAATGAAATTAGAACACTCCCTAACACCACACATAAAAATAAACTCAAAATGGATTAAAGACCTAAATGTAAGGCCAGACACTATAAAACTCTTAGAGGGGAACATAGGCAGAACAGTCTATGACAATAAATCACAACAAGATCCTTTTTGACCCATCTTCTAGAGAAGTGGAAATAAAAACAAAAATAAACAAATGGGACCTAATGAAACTTAAAAGCTTTTGCACAGCAAAGGAAACCATAAACAAGACCAAAAGACAGTCCTCAGAATGGGGGAAAATATTTCCAGATGAAGCAAGTGACAAAGGATTAATGTCCAAAATTTACAAGCAGCTCATGCAGCTCAATATCAAAAAAACAAACAACCCAATCCAAAAATGGGCAGAAGATCTAAATAGACATTTCTCCAAAGAAGATATACAGATTGCCAACAAACACATGAAAGGATACTCAACATCACGAATCATTAGAGAAATGCAAATCAAAACTACAATGAGGTATCACCTCACACCAGCCAGCATGGCCATCATCAAAAAAATCTACAAACAATAAATGCTGGGGAGGGTGTGGAGAAAAGGGAACCGTCTTGCACTTTTGGTGGGAATGTAAATTGATACAGCCACTATGGAGAACAGTAAGGTGGTTCTTTAAAAAACTAAAAATAGAATTACCGTATGACCCAGCAATCCCACTCCTGGGCAAACAGCCAAAGAAAACCATAATTGAAAAAGACACACGCACCCCAATGTTCATTGCAGCACTATTTACAATAGCCAGGTCATGGAAGCAAACTAAATGTTCATCGACAGATGAATAGATAAAGAAAATGTGGATAGACTCTCATTCATTCTGGTGACTTTTCCTTATGAAAATGCTCTCTGCCCTAAATATGATTTATCAGCTTCTAAAGACTCACTGCTACGTGAAAGCATAGCTTCTTCTGACAGCTGCCTGCTAGTGCAGTAAATTTGCAATTTCTTTCTATTATTCCTTCTTTTTAGCCAAAGCAAATAGCTGTTATTGTCTCTACTTTCTGTAACAGATATTGCTACCATTAATCTCTCCCATAAGTTTTACAGGGAGGCATAAATCCACCCTCAATACCAGATAAGATAGACACTCAAGGAAATATACAGATACTTAAATTTAAAATGATGCAATTTTAAGCTGGATTGCATTCTTTTCTGAAAAGTTGTATATCAGTTTATTTGACTACTCATGACTCCTTTTACACACTCCTGTACATTAAGA
The DNA here is from genome assembly GCF_964270905.1 of Leucopleurus acutus. Lineage (NCBI taxonomy): Eukaryota > Metazoa > Chordata > Mammalia > Artiodactyla > Delphinidae > Leucopleurus > Leucopleurus acutus. Next base: position 80,238,550 of record NC_139157.1, read on the forward strand.
AATAACAAATAATCTGTTCTATTAGGTAAACAAATGAAATTTAGGACATTTCATTTACCCAAGCATTTCAGTTCTAAAAGATGAGCATACCAAAATTTGAAAGACGCCTTTCAATGGGTATATGCGTTTCAGTAGGTAAATGGATAAACACATGGGTCCATTCGAATGATGGAATGTTATTCAGCTATTTTTTTCTTTTTTTTTTTTCAGCTATTTTTAAAAAACTAGCAATCACACTGCCAAAGGGCAAGGAGGAACGTTAAATGCGTATTGTTAAGTGAAAGAAGCCAGTTTGAAAAGGCTGCATTCTGTATGATTCCGGCTCTATGACATTCTGGAAAAGGCAAAACTGTGGAGACAGTAAAAAGACCACTGACTGCCAGGGCTTCACAGGGAAGGAGGGAGGGAGGGAGGGATGAATAGGTGAAGCAAAGACCATTTTTAGGGCAGTGAAACTCTTTTGTGTGATACTGTAAAGGTAGGTACATGTCATTGTACTTTTGTCAGAACCCGTAGAATGTACAACACAAAAAATGAACCCTAATGTAAGCTACAGACTTTACTTAATAATAATGTATCAATATTGGCTCATCAATTGTAACAAACGTAGCACACTAATGCAAGACGTTACCAATAGGTGAGCCTGGGAAAGGTGAGGGGGTAGGGGGCACACGAGAACTTTCTGTACACCTGCTCAACTTTTCTGTATGCCTAAAATTGCTCAGAAAAACAAAGTCTATTAGAAAAACAAAAGATAGGAACATGGTTTTTAAAATGTTATTTTATATGCAATGGGTTGTATGTAGTTAAATCTTTTTTTTTTTAATCTCTAAGATAATCCAATACCTTAAGATCTAAAGTTGTTAGTGGCTTGTCTGGATACAATTAATATTCAAATATAAAAATGGGTGTTGCAATGAGCATGCCCAAAGGTCATGTTGCCAAATATATAAAGCTGTAGGCCCAAGGGATGCTTGATGACTATTGCCTGAGAATATGCTCAGTACGCCCAGAATGTCAAGCCGCCCTGGGTGGGTGCACCAACTCTCACCTGCCACCCCTGAGCTCGCCTCTCCATTCCTCCAGCTTGTCTGAGCAGTGAATGGACTTTTGTTTGGGTGGGAAATAAATGTCTATTGTTTCATCTTTGAATGACTAGTCAAAATATTTTCAAAAATGGATCTTGCCATAACATTTTGAGAGACCGGTGTGTATATGAAAAAAGATTAAGAAAATGAATGAATGAATAATGAGAGTAATTCTAAGTTATTGAAATTAATTTTATATTATTTAACATTTATGAAGCATTTAGTTTATGCCAGGCACTGACAAAATGATTTACAGGCATTTATACAACATTTACGAAAGAAACATCTAATGTATGCCCACTATATGCCAGGCATTATCTTATTTATTTCTCATCCTAACTCCATAAAATAAGAGCTCTTATTATCCATATTTTCTGACAAGCAGCCTGAGGTTTTCGAGCTTAATGAAATTTCCCACTGTCAGACAATTAGAGAGATGCAGAGCTAGAATTCTGATCAGAGCCCAAGCTCTTAAAACAGAGGTCATACTGCCTCCGCCAACCTGGAATTAGGAAGCTGCTTTGCAATGCATAACTTTGTTCTCATAAATGGAAGAAGCAGGGAAATAAGTCGAGTGAGAGCTAAGGAAAGAGAGATGAGAATCAAATCATTCTACTTGAAAAGTTCTACAGTTTTGCCACATATTAGTAAAATCTTCAAAGTTTCCTTTCCTCCCCCATCTTCATTCTACCTTAACTGACGGTATGCTCTATAAAAAGCCCCGACTTATAGCATTTGTCAATTTCCGTGGTGTAAACACTCCCACCACGGCTGATTTCAAGCTTCCAATGTGATCTAACTGAACACAGAGCTGGGGAGTCATACACACCATTCGTTCTTGTAACCTGGCTCCGACACCATTGTTTTTACCCCATCAGAACGGGCACTTAGTCGTTGAGAAGTGATAAATTCCACAAGGAAACTGGGGGTTGAGAGGTTTATGCCCTATGATATTTTTGGTACATTGAGTATCCAGAGAGAAGCAATTTCTCTTTTGTGGTATTCCTTTCAAAACCTAGCAGGACTTTGAGTAGTTTCTCAGGTGATGCGCTGATTCCAAAGTCCTAGGATTGCAAACAATGATTCTATCCAGCTGCAGAAGCCAGAGGTAGACGTCTGACGTTGTTGCTGGGTGATTTGCTGAATTAATTCTCCTGTGGGCCAGTTAGGGCCCTAGCATCTGTTCATAGGGAGGAACCAGTAATGAAAGTAGAAAACAAAAATATTCCTAGAAACTCGTCTGTGAAGGGCTATAACTTGTGATGTACATTTAGCATTCCCAGTGAGAGCGGACATGGGCCAGGTGCCATCCCACCGCTGGCCTCTGCATCCTGGCACAGCCCTGCGGGCTGGAAGGAACCGCTTTCTGCAGCAACTCTCAGCTCTCCGTTCACATGCTCAGGACCCAGCCGGCCAGGAGGAGAAGCACAGGAACCCTGCGCACCCCCAGGTGATACCTGGGTGTGTGGTGCCTCTGTGGGCTGCGGGACACGCACCCAGGCTCTACCCCTGCTACAGCCAAAACCCAAACACTTGTTCCTCAGGTAGCTGGGTGCTTCCAGGACAGCGGATGCTGCCACGCTCTCCCCAGAGTGAGCGTGTGAGAAATAAACCTCTTCACAGCCTCGGGGTGAGGCAGGACACAGATGGGCCCCTGGGGCAAATGGTTGGATTTCGTTGCCAGGGACTGATGGAGAGCGGAGGCTGGGCCCTGCCCAGATAGAAGATAAGAGACCACATATTCCTCATTCTCGAAGTCAGGAGACCTCCCCGACTGCACATGCGCAGAAAGGCTTCTTGGAGGTCAAAAGGGGAGTGATGCTAAGTTACCCATAGGCCTCTTCAGTAGAATCCATCTTGGCTAAGAGAGGCTCACACACGTATGGGAGGATCCTGAGTTATACCAAATACGGACTCAGAACCAGACAAATCAAAATGATTGGCCGAAGGAAACCTGGAAGAAATGCTCCATAAAAGTGATTCAAACTGCCACGAGGTCGCGACTCTCTCTCTGAACCTGCCTGTGTGTCTGTCCACACGTACTGTACTTCTTTTTCTTGTTTCACTACTTTCCGTCTTTGTGGAGATTCTTTTTTGGCAAAGCCATAGGGCCAGGGCCTTGTCATTGACCACAGGTCTAGTGGCTAGGATTCGGTGCTCTCACTGCTGCGACCCGACCTCAATCACTGGCCGGGAACTGAAATCCTGCTTCAAGCTGCTGCAGGCTGAGGTCACCCGAGATCATGGGTGCCAGTGTGGCACCATCGGTCTTGACATCCAAACCAATGTTGAGTGTGGGATCAATCCCTGCCTTAATGGGATGGCCACAGAACACTAAATCTAAGACTGCTGATTAATACCTGAAAGAGACCAGAAGATCTACAGAGTCTGTCCAATCACACATGTGCACCCAGGCTTCCTTACTGGCTTCTGCTGGGGCACAAGCTGGGTAGGGAAGAGTGGGCCTGGGAGCCACCAGGGGTCAAACATCAGAATGGAGTCACTGTGTTTAGGTGTGAAAATAGTCACGCACGGTTTGGCTCAACTTAATATGCAGACAGGTGTGGGTCGGGTATAAATAGATGATGGCCGTTTGTGCTGGGTGAAAGTTTATTATACTTTTCTGTTTGGGTATGTTTGAAATTTGCTATAAGTTTTAGTTTACTTTTTATTATTTGTATTGCACTCTAGTTGATTTACAATATTGTGTTATTTTCAGGTGTACAGCAAAGTGATTCAGTTATACGTATATATGTATCTATTCTTTTTCCTTACAGGTTATTACAAAATATTGAGTAGAGTTCCCTGTGCTGTACAGTAGGTTCTTGCTGTTTATCTATTTTATATATGGTAGTGTGTATATGTTAATCCCAAACTCCTAATTTATTCCTCCCCTCTGTTTCCCCTTTGGTAACCATAAGTTTGTTTTCTGTCTGTGGGTCTATTTCTGTTTCGTAAATAAGTTCATTTGTATCATTTCCTTTTAGATTCCACATATAAGCGATATCATATGATATTTCCCTTTCTCTGTCTGATTCACTTCACTTAGTAGGAATAATCTCTAAGTCCATCCATGTTGCTGCCAATGGCATTATTTCATTCTTTTCTATGGCTGAGTAGTATTCCGTTGTATATATGGACCACATCTTCTTTATCCATTCATCTGTCAATGGGCATTCAGGTTGCTTCCATGTCTTGGCTATGGTAAATAGTGCTGCAATGAACATTGGGGTGCATGTATCTTTTCGAACTATGTTTTTTTCTGAATATACGTCCAGGCATGGGATTGCTGGATCTTATGCTATTTTTATTTTTAGCTTTTTAAGGAACTCCATACTGTCCTCCATAGTGACTGTATCAATTTACATTCCCACCAACAGTGCAAGAGGGTTCCCTTCTCTCCACACTCTCTCCAGCATTTGTTGTTTGTAGATTTTTTGATGGTGGCCATTCTGACTGGTGTGAGGTGATACCTCACTGTAGTTTTAATTTGCATTTCTCTAATAATTAGTGAACTTGAGCGTTCCATAAGTTTTAAAAAAGTCTTCTGGTCCACTCTAATATCAAAACTTCAACCTCTCACCCAATTAAAACTTCTCACTTTTGCTCAGAAATCTGTGGTGCAGAGCGGGGCATGATCAGTTTCTCTCCTGTTTCCATTAAATCCTCCCTTCTGTGGCTCCCCGCTGTTCCAGGGCTGTGCTGAGAGCTGGTGAGAGGCTGAGGGACCTGAGAGGGTGGTGACCCAGTGTTGTGCCCTCCACAGGGTGGGCGTATCCCAATCCTCCCTGCCCACCTCCCCCCTCAGCCCTACTTCCCAGACGAGTGATGCGGTCCATTTCTGGTTGGCCCTTTACAACACCCTTCCCACCTTCAAGCCCCTCTAACTCTGTGCCCCAAGTCTCCTTCTGCCAGAGATGCCTCAGCCCTGGAGGGAGCCTCAGAGCAGAGTCTTTGTCAATGTGACTCAGGATCAGTTAATTTTTATGCATTCACTGGGATGGAGAGAAGCCCAGAATAGGACCAGTGCTCACTCTGCAAGGGCTCTGTTCTCCCTGCCTGGAGGGGATCTAGACCCCAGACCCCTCAGCTAGGAGTCAAATGCCCATCCTTCGGGCCCTCACTCCAGCTAAGCACGGCAGCATCTGTAAGAACTGGAGACTGAGGACCTGCATTTTTTTGCCTCTTACAAACCAGCCTGGGGCCCGGGGGGCAGCTTCTCCCAGGACCGGGTCCTGGGAGCTCTCTACCCAACTCTCTTTTCTTACCCCAAAAGGAGACACTCTGCACTCTACTTACTCTCCCCAGAGAAAATCTTCACTCCTAACCTTCTCACAGTCTCTTCTTTTTTTTTTTTTTGGTAAATACCCTACAAGCGGAGTGTTGGGGTAAAGGTGGCCAAACTGTGTTTTGAATTACCACTTTGCAAATTTCGCCTAAACGCTCTGGCATCTCCTCTTAGAATATGCAGGCAATTAACACCCCTCCTATCAGCTTCCTTCTGAAAACTCAGCCAAGATTCTAAAACAACAGGGAAATCACACTTAGCGCCCTCCTGGCTTGCGTTTGAGATTATTTTAAGGCAATGGTACCCAAGACATTTCAGGAAAAAAACACAAATGTATTACACAGTGTGATGTGTGGTAGTTTTGTAAAGCCTCTTAGGATTCAGTGAAAATCATATTTTGGGTAATAAACATCAGAGGTGCAGGACACTGAGAGGAAGATGCGGGCGTTTACAGAAAATGGCTGACAATTTGCATCGACAAGTTACTGGATTCGAGATTTTAAAGACTGAGATGGGGAGAAATCCATGGAGGTTGGGGAAGTCTCACTATTACTACCCCACCAATTACAACTGAGAAAAATCTTTGTCACATTAAATCATGATATTCATGATATAGGACCCCACTTTTTTCATACCGTATGCAGAAAAAGAAGACAAGAATAAAAAGGCTGGAGGGGAAGATGCCGGGGACTGGCATCTACCAGGGAAATTTCAGGTCCCAACAGGAGATACAGGACCTAGGGAAACTCGGGTACCAGGAATGACCAGAGATGAACTGAGGTATTCGACATCACTCTTATTGAAAAAGGGACTGTCGGGCTTCCCTGGTGGTGTAGTGGTTGAGAGTCGGCCTGCCGATGCAGGGGACGCGGGTTCGTGCCCCGGTCTGGGAGGATCCCACATGCCGCGGAGCGGCTGGGCCCGTGAGCCATGGCCGCTGAGCCTGTGCTCCACAACGGGAGAGGCCACAAAAGTGAGAGGCCCGCGTACCGCAAAAAAAAAAAAAAAAAAAAAAAAAGGGACTGTCACGTCAACTTACATGTACCTCCTATCTTGTAGTCACTAAGAGAGGTAGCCTTTCAGCAAATGGCTGTTTAGAAATCCCGAGGCGTTTTATACCTAACAACAGCAAAATCTTCTTAAGTTCTTCCTCTCAGCCATGGCTCTTAAACCATCCAGTTGGGTTGGGGGCAGGGAGTCTTCTTTTCAGTGGCATCTGGATGGCAATGCTCACTTTGACTCTGAGGACCGTCTGGATGCCCTCCTGGTGACGTGTCAGAAGGTACTTGGCACAGAGAACAGATTTACACAGAAGCAGAAATAATAAGGTGAGGAACGGGAGCCCCTCAGAGGACAGCCCTTTGCTCAGGCTCTGCCCCGCAGAACGGGCGGGGCTTCTCCAGGGACCAGCAGGGAGGACCCACAGCCAGAAAACCACTCCTGTGACAAGATCCCTTTTACAGATGAGGCTTTTGCTTTCCTTGGAAGACAGGCTGCTGCTTCTACAAGGAGTAATAATAATAATAGCAACAACAGTAATCATAATGTTTTAAAACCGTTGATGTGGTTCAGCTCTCCCACGTCCTGGGAGAGGGGTTCCGAGGGAGTGGGTGACTTGCGCAAGCGTGGCACGGGCTGTGCAGAGCTCCAATGCTCCTACCACGCTGGGCGCAGGTCTGTGCAGGTGTGCTGGCCTGGCTGCCTCCCCGGGGGTCCCGCCCACTTCCGACCCACCCTGAGACGCAGGGACCCGCAGGAACTGCACCCGTGGAGGTCAGCAGGCTTCCGGCTTAGTCATGTTTCTATCATTCCGTCTTCATCCCTCTGCGTGTCAACAAAAGCCAGGAATGTGCAACAAAGACTTCCAAAACGAACCTCTCTCATGCGCTGTCCTTTTTGTCTTTTTCCTTTGTGTGGCTGTCACTGAATAATGGTCCCGGAGCTGGCTCACATCACTCTAAATCCCTGAGCCCGTACTGAGGAGAAGGAAGGCAGCCAAGCTACCTCTGTGCACACGGAGATGTGACTCCTGGCATTTCCACGTTCCCAGAATGGTCCCCAAATGGAATCTCTCCAGAGGCAGAGGAAGGGAATCAAAAAGTCAGTTCAGGAAGCTTCTATCTTCACTTAAGACTGCTGTGTAGACATCAATACAACATGCATGTGCTCAAACGAGATAAGGTCTGTGAAGCGTCTGAACCGGGAGATCTAGTGGAGGGGGGCTGTCCCTGGGCTTCAGGATGGCTGGTCCTATAGTCCTGGCTCTTTCTCCAACAAGGAGCTCGAGAAGATCACTTCACCTGTCCAGCCCTCGTTCCTTCCTCTAGAAAACGAGGAGTTCCTGCCAGTTTTAGCAATTTCAGATTCAGTCACATTTAGGGAGTTAAATCAGATTCCTGGCACTGCTTTCTGTAAGGCTGCTTTTGACCTAAGCATATGCGATGCTAAATATAAAGTTCCAACTGCATCTCTGTCTCCGCTTATGGCTCCTTTGACTAAGCCAAGATGAGCTTGTTTGGTTCAAAGCTAGACAGCCGGGTGCGCTGAGCACGTTCAAACTGCACTGCCTGTAGCTGCAGCCTTGCTGGAATTGTCCATGGAAAAGCAGCAGGAATCTCAAGCGGGGCTATAGTCTGAATAACCAGATAAACTGCAAAGAAAAGGGCTGTTATTAACTGAGTGAAGTGAGTGAATATTGGGGCTGAAATGCATCTATTTACCAGGGTCCCATCAACCAACCAGCAGGAAATCCTCACCTCCATCTCTGGGCCAGGCCACCTAGGAACCGACTGGCCCTCTCGGGTCTGCTCTGTACCTTCAGAGGGTGGGAGGCACACAGGCAGATGCCCACGTGGGCCTCGGAAGGCTCCACTGGTTTCCTCACAACCCTCAGGCTGTGAGGTGCTCCCTCTTCTGCAGACAAGCAGCCCCTCACCGAGGAACAGGGTCTGGGCTCGGGAACCCCACTGCTGTCACCACAGCAGGACGTGCTGTGGCATGGTGGTGCTCCAGCTGCACAGGGAGGGGGTCTTGGTGGGGCCAGGATGCGGGGAGGTATCTCTAGTTTTGGTTTTAATTGCAGGCCGAAAACCTGCCCTTCTATGGCTTGTGCCCAGAGACTTTTCAGGAGAGCCTCGACCAGGGATGATGGTGAAAGGATGGAAATTTGTTTGCAGAGTCAAATGCAGGCTGCGGAGAAGGGGGACCTGCCTTTGATACAGGAAATTCAATGGATAATAATAATAGTGGAGAGTTGAAATGTAGAGTTTTTAAAAAGTGGACAATCCCTGTTCTTACATCTGTTTGTAAAGAAAATGTCATATCTTTAAATCACTCTTCCGTAAGTAGATTATCTTTTTGCAGTGTGCAACAAACAAACAAACAAGCAAAACTGGGAGCAAAGCAAACGTAATCGCATAAACTCTATAGGGTGCAGGCCTGCCAGCTCTGGAACCGCGGCAGTCAAGAAGCCCCCAGGATGGGGCTTCCCTGGTGGCGCAGTGGTTGAGAGTCCGCCTGCCAATGCAGGGGACATGGTTCGTGCCCCGGTCCGGGAAGATCCCACATGCCGCGGAGCGGCTGGGCCCGTGAGCCATGGCCGCTGAGCCTGCGCGTCCGGAGCCTGTGCTCTGCAGTGGGAGAGGCCACAACAGTGAGAGGCCCGCGTACCGCAAAAAAAAAAAAAAAAAAAAGAACCCCCAGGAGGCCACCGCTGGGTTGGAGAAAATACTAGCTTTCTGGGGATGTCACCAATACGCGCGATTAAAGTGCACAGTGATGGTGCTGAAGAACGCTAGCAAGGGGAGCTGTCCATCATCGGTGAGCACGTAAGTCCTAAGGACCAAAGCGGCTCCTTCTCCAAGGAGGAGGCGGGGCCGCGGGAGTCGGCGGGGCTGCTGATTGGCAGCTGGTGGTTGCCTAGTGACCGGTGAGGCTGCGTCTGGACCATCAAATTACTTAGAGGGCTTCTCTCTGGTGCAGAGTCTTCTACTTACGGGGTACATGGATTAGTGTGTGACAATGAATTTACAGAAATAGCAAATCCACCAAGACATATAAAGCAAAGACCGCGTCCTTTAAAAAAGCTGTTATTTAATGAGTTTTGTGCAAAGAAAGCACGCTTTCCTCCTCTCCTGGCTCTGACAAGCTGGGGTGGTGCACGTGGAAGGGTGAGGAGATCCGACAGGTTTTCCCACCTGTCCACATTAAATAGGGAAGAAAAACGAAATTTTTTTGTGTGAATTTGAGCTGGTGAACAGGGACTAAAAGCCTCTGTGTGGTACTTCTTAGTTTTTTTGTTTTGTTTTGTTTGTTTGTTTTTAAAGTTTTTTTAAAAATAATTAATTAATTAATTTTTTGTCTGTGTTGGGTCTTTGTTTCTGTGCGAGGGCTTTCTCTAGTTGCGGCAAGCGGGGGCCGCTCTTCATCGCAGTGCGCGGGCCCCTCACTGTTGTGGCCTCTCCCGTTGCGGAGCACAGGCTCCGGACGCGCAGGCTCAGCGGCCATGGCTCACGGGCCCAGCCGCTCCGCGGCATGTGGGATCTTCCCGGACCGGGGCACGAACCCGTGACCCCTGCATCGGCAGGCAGACTCTCAACCACTGCGCCACCAAGGAAGCCCGGTACTTCTTAGTTTTCAGAGCACTTCCTCAAATCATTCTTCCCACTGACCACTTCCTTTTACAGATGTGGAAAGGATGTTGAAGGACTGATGCAAATCCCACAATGATTTGTTGGCAGGCTGTGATGAGAATGCTGGCTCACCAGGCAGAACCCTTCATCTTCTCTCGGAGAGCACCTTTCCAGCTTCTGTAAGATTTTAAAGGAGGGGTGATTTTGAAATGATACTCCAGTGACACTCAAATTTGAGCAGCTCTTTGAGCCAGGGGTCCGGGCCACATGGCGGGAGGTGAGTGGTGGACAGGCGAGCCAGCGAAGCGTCATCTGTATTTACAGCCGCTCCCTATAGCTCGCATTTCCGCCTGAGCTCCGCCTCCTGTCTGCATTAGGGCGAGTTGTATAATTATTTAATTATATATTACAATGTAATAATAATAGAAATAAGGTGCACAATAAATGTAATGTACTTGAATCATCCCGAAAGCACCCCCCGCCCCAGTCTGTGGAAAAATTGTTTTCCATGAAACCGGTTCCTGGTGCCAAAAAGGTTGGGGACCATTGCTTTAAGCCTTTAAAAACCCCCACTTTTTATAATAAAAGTAAGCTCAAGAATTAGTATGATGTGTTGATAATAAAGATGATAAAAATAACTCGTTGAGCACCTATTATATGTTGTAAATTGTACTAAGCATATCTGCATGTATCGTCTAATGTAATTCTCACCGTAATCCTTTTAGGAAAGGAATATTGTGTCCCTCAGTTTGGGTGTGGGGGATCTAAAGAACAGTGTTCACTTGCAAAAACTCCAAAGTTAGTGATTCCTGCAGTGTGGATTTCCCTCCACTGTGCCTTGTCTGTAACGGTGCTGGGTTAGTGATCACACATCACCTGTTCTCAGTTGAGTCTGAGCTCACGCCCTCTCGCCCAGGATGGTTTCACCACCACCTGAGGTCTGCATTTTGCCCTCTGGAGAAGGCCATCTGAGAGGCCCCAAATGACTTGTCATGAGACCCTGAACAGTCTGGCATAATGGCTGAGAATACTGCTTTACATCAGGTGGACCTGGGTACAAACCCAGCTCAGGAATTGACTAGTTGGGACGTACATCTAAGTTACTTGTTTAGTTGCAGAGGTTGTTTCCTTTTCTAAAAGTGTAGGCAGCCACACCTACCTTACAGGATTGGTGGGGACATGAATATTCAACGCAATAATGATATAAAGTCCTGGCAACTAGTAAGCCTTCCATATGATGATTGTTTTGTTTCTGCTTCACTGAGGTTTTCTGAAAAACTCATCATTGTTTAGCTGTACTTGCTGCCCCTATTCTCAGCCTAAACTGAGAGAGGGTAATTCATTCATATAAAGATTGAGAACTCACTCTGCCAGACACTCAGAATAGAGAAATAAGCATCCTCCTTGACCTTCAGGAAATTACTTGACTGGTCAAAGGAGTCGACCCAAAATAGTTACAGTGAAATGTGATAATGAAGGCTGGAATACTGTACTTGGGAGCACAGAGGGACAACTAATTATATTTGGGGGCAGTCAAGAAGAGCTCACAGATGTGCAGTCAGCAAGACAAATAAAGAGCAGATCCAGGGCTTCCCTGGTGGTGCAGCGGTTGAGAGTCCGCCTGCCGATGCAGGGGACACAGGTTAGTGCCCTGGTCCGGGAAGATCCCACATGCCGCGGAGCGGCTGGGCCCGTGAGCCATGGCCGCTGAGCCTGCGCGTCCGGAGCCTGTGCTCCGCAACGGGAGAGGCCACAACAGTGAGGGCCCGTGTACCACAAAAAAAAAAAAAAAAGAGCGTATCCAAATCCTGAGCCCCTCCAAAAGAAGAAGACGGCAAGACAGTGTCTCTGTGGTCCTTCATGAGCATCATGCCAAGACAAGGCAAAGATGTGATCTGAGGCTACTCTCGTCTGTGTGTTCCCAGGTTTGCCTGCAGAAGAATGGGAAGACTTCACGTCTGGCTAAGACGGTGGCTCCCCATGGAGCACGTATGTCCAGACCTGAGGATTCTCTGTTCTGTTTATGGCTCCTGAGAAGGCTACTTCCCTCCCTGTCCTAATGAGATCTGCTGGGGCAGAAGATGGGCACGATCCCTTTCATTGGCCATAATTTGCTATCACCCTGGGTCACTCGAAATACACGTCTTTTACGTGAAATCTGTTCTCAGCTCAACCCATCAACCAAGAACCTGGGCTGCCCCATCTCGCTTGCAGCAGTTTCCTTGGCAACCAGCGTCCAGCCATAGAGCTCGCCAAGCCACAGTGGGACCAAGTGAAACCCTGCGGGAGTGTCAGCTTGCTTTCTGCTTTGAGAGATTAAGAGACCACCCTGGAGACACGTTCTCCTGCAACACTGCCAGCGCAGCTGCCAGCACTTTGTGTCTGTAGAGCCCCTTCCATCTGAGCACATCAGAGCAGGAATGTTTTCAGAGCCCGGCCTCATCCTATTGAGAGGAACAGCATCGTTATTCACATTGTTCCATAAGGGCTTCTCCAAAGGGCTCTTCTGGCCTCTTCTTCTCTTCCCTTTTCTTTTCTTTGCTTCCTCCTTCCTTTCCTTCTCCCTCCCTCCCTCCCTCCCTTTCTTTCTTTCTTTCTTTTTCTTTCTTTCTTTCTTTTTCTTTCTTTCTTTCTTTTGTTTTCTCTCCTTTCTTTCTTTTTCTCTTTCTTTCTTTCATTTTCTCTCCTTTTTAAAATTTTTTTTTTTTATTTTAAGCAATGCCCTTGACACACCCTGGCAGTTACTCTTTCAGTTGCCTGTGAAAATGTCACACTAAAGTGCTGGGGTGAAGAGCATAGAATATTCTGTGTTTCTCCATCAGTACCCCATCGGTCTTCCACAGTAATCAAAGCTGAACCCAAGCACTGATGTCCAAGCCAGGCATCATGGCTGTGGTTCATGCTCTGGCTGGGGGGGATTGTCAGTGACAAGGGTGACCCCCATCACTGCTCATGACTGGGGTGTCCTTAAAGAGCCAGCCCCTAATGGCAAGAAAAAGATTGAGGGTCCCTGTCGTAGTATATGCCACTTACCACACAGGGACCATCTAGAGCAGGACTTCCCAAAGCCCTCGTGTCTGTAGGAATCGCCCAGGGAGCTTGTTAAACAGCCGGTGCTGGTGTCATCAGTCTGGGGTGGCACCGGAGGATCTGCGTCTCTGGCAAGTTCTCCGGTGATGCTGGACTCACAGGAGCCAGAGTTCAGGCTCCGTGTCTGCGTTCACATGACCACACGTGTGCCTGTTCACGCTGCGAAAGTGGATGAGAAAGGAAAGCTCGCCTTTCATCCTGCAGTGTTGTCAAAAAAGCGTTTTCACGTATGTGCCTCTTAGGTAGCAGCGTAGGTGGAATTAGTCCAATTGTTCTGCCCAGGGACACATAACCAATGAGATTCCAGATACAAATGTTCACACCTTTTTGCCACAAAAGACTAATCCAAATAGAATATTTTTGTCGCTATTATGTTGGTCATTATTATAGTATTTGTATATAAATGAGAAGATCAGTATTATGGCTGCTATTAAACACACACACACACACACACACACACACACACACACACACAATATTGAAATGCTCTAAACCTAAGTGGGCTTAGGTTACCAGGAAGGTATTTCATACATCACAGTGGGGGGATCACAGAGACATCTCTGGGGAGGGGGGTTTCTTTATCCCTCAAAGTCCCAAACTCATAGTCAAGATTTTTGCCTTGGCCCAGTATGTACTGGCTGCTGTCCAGCTTGACTGAAATTCCATAATTCTAGTGAGGGTAATTGAGAGATGTCAGGGAATAACCCACCTCCAAGCTGTAGTGAGTTGCAAGGTGTACCCTTCTCCCAACATAAAAGCCCACCCGGAACCCCAGAAGGTGATCTAATTCGGAAGAGAAGAGTTTTTGTAGGTTTAATTTGGGTCAGGGTCTCCAGATGAGATCCATCCTGATTAGGGTGGGCCCTAAGTCTAGTGACGAGTGTCCTTCTAAGATACAGAAAAGGAGAAGATGCAGAGGGACCCTGGGAGGAAAGGCACATGAAGACGGAAGCAGAGGACGGGGTGATGCTGTCAGGAGTCAAGGGGACCCAGAGGCCATAGGATTAGGAAGGGGCAGGACGGAGCCTGCCCTAGAGCCTTTGCGGGGAGCGTGGCCCTGCCCACACTGTGATTTCAGAGTTCTGGCCTCCAGAACTGTAGAACAATACATTTTTTTGTTACTTTGAGCCACGGAGGTGGTGGCAATCTGCTGGGGTCTCTCTGGGAAGCCGATGCACAGCCCCAGGGTCAAAGTGGTCCAGCCTTGGGGACCTGTCCCCCGGCTGCCCCATCCTGGTGTCCCAGGCTCTGGGCCTCAGCTTGGAGGTCCACATGGTGACCTCGGGGACCATGGTGGGCCCAACCCTGGGGACAGGACAACTTAACAATTCGATACATGGAAATGATATTCTCTGTCCAGACACATTTGCAGATATAAAACAAGCTTGCCGTACCCTCAGGGAAGGGGACTCACAACCCAGAATTCATTCAACAAAATAAGACCTCTTGATTACTTCTTCTGTTTTTTTTTTTGATTGGTTCCATTGCAACATGGCTCTTTTATTTCAATAATTTTTAAAAATTGAAGTATAGTTGATTTACAATATTGTATTTGTTTCAGGAGTGCAGCGTCTTGATTACTTCTTGATGGAGATGAACAGGGAAAAGCTTTGGGCCTGTTTATCGTCAGCAAATGTTTTTACTCTCAAATATTTTTATACTTTCAAAAAGGCTGTTTCCCCACAGGTTCTGTCCTTAACCTTAAGATCTAGCTCACCCTGGTCCGAATCTTCCTGAGACCCGCACAGCGTCTTAAGTAACCATAGGAGGTCCTCCAACCTGGAGACCTCCCTGAGCTGTGCAGTACCACTGCCATCGTGTGGCTGGGATGCTCCAGCACACCCACTGGGCTGGCTCTGGCTCTGATCCAGGGGCAGGGATGCAGGCTCTGGACTGGAGACTGAAATCCTTGCTTATGACCTTGAGCTTTTAGCCAGGAGGACAGGGTGCTCTCTGAAACTGAATACTGAGAAGAACTATATAATACGACGTCTGTTTGCCTGTTATTAAGGCTGTGGAAATTCACAAACACCGCGCGGCCTCCCGGGAGGTGAAACATACCCCTGGAGGTACTAGTTTACCTTTCCAATCCTTTACCAACCCCCTGCTGCAGTGGTAGCCAGCAGGCAGGCACCTGGGCTGGGGAGAGGATGAGGGTCAGAGCCTCGCTAATACCTCCTCTGCCTGCTCTGTGTCTTCTGTGACTTTTGGCACCGAGAGTCACCTCTCCCTAAACGGCTGGAACTTTTGAGTGCTTGTTTAACGCTCCAACAACTAGGGCTTTGATGGCCTGATTTCCTTGGAAATGGAATCTACCTGGCTCAGAAATATTTGCTGCTTGGCTGCCATTAGATTAAAAGACTCTCTCTCTCGGCCCCCACCTCACTTCACAACAGTGGAACTTTCCTGACGGACCTGTGCCAGTTCCCCCTCCAGCCTACAGTGAGATTCCCAGGCAGGTGAAAGCTCAGAGCTCCGGCTGGAGCAAGGGTGAAGCTCTGGGACCTTCTACCTTTTCCACCAATACCTACAGACAAGCTCAGAGACTGTTCCTTCGTACTCTAGAACATCACACGAAAAGCTCTTGTCAAGAGAAAGTGTTCCACGGACATAGAGAACAGACTTATGGTTGCCAAGGGTTGGGGGAGGGATGACTCGGGAGGTTGGGATTAGCAGATGTAAACTATTATATATAGACTGGATAAACGACAAGGTCCTACTGTACAGTACAGGGAATTATATTCAATATCCTGGGATAAACCATAATGGAAAAGAATATAAAGAAAACAGTGTATATGTATAACTGAATCACTTTGCTGTACAGCAGTAATTAACACAAAATTGAAAATCAACTATACTTCAGCAAAAGAGAGAGAGAGAGAGAGAGAGAGTGTGTTCCAAAGTTGGTGGGGTGGGGAGAATTCCTACAGCATTGCTCCAGGGATATCTATTTACCAATTTCAATCAAATGAATCAGAGATCTAAATGGCTGAAAAGTCATGACCAGTTTTACCCCTGGAAAGGATGGCCAACCACAAGGTTCTGCTTTCTCACACCTTTCTCCTCAGAGTGAGCTCCACCTACCCCTGCAACATCGAGAGTTGGGGCTGGCCTCGCAGGAGGGCGTGGACCTGGGCAGTCACGTGGGCCCTGCACTTGAAGGGCCTGGTGGTTGGCATAGTCCGCTGCTGATGCCATCTTGAAATTCTCAATGATTTTTTAACAAGGGTCCCTGCATTTTTATTTTGCACTGAGCCTTTCAAATGACCCAGCAGGTCCTGCCTGGGAGTTTGTTAGACATCCATAATCTGAGGCCCCACCTCAGACTTCTAAAAGTTGAATCTGA
Organism: Leucopleurus acutus; assembly: GCF_964270905.1. Lineage (NCBI taxonomy): Eukaryota > Metazoa > Chordata > Mammalia > Artiodactyla > Delphinidae > Leucopleurus > Leucopleurus acutus. The sequence continues at coordinate 80,254,993 of NC_139157.1, forward strand.
AGTTGGGAGATGATTAAACTGGAGGAGAGAGAAGGAGAGTAAGGGAAAGTATTGTATAATCCAGGGAACAGCCTTTTCAGAACCATTTCCTTTAAATCTCAGTGACCCGTCAGAAGATTTTGAGCAACTCAATTCTAAGATTAGAGGAGAAAAGGAGAACTGAACAGTGAATGGGCCCCGCCTTTGACTTTGGGGCTAGTCTGACCGCTGATGAGCTACTGCTCTCTCCTGGAATGGGACAGGAATCCCTGCTACTAGGGGTAAGTTCCTCTTTGTATCCTCACTCTTTCTAGGAAATTCCCCCTCAATTTCCCTTTTAGCTCACAAAGCTCCTCTTTCTCTCTGGACAGGTACACGTCGCTTTACATCATCAGGGAATTTCCACAGTTACAGAAGGACAGATTGGGAGAGAATTTGACCACAGGCTTCACTGCATCCGAAGAACACGAAATCCCCCAGGAGAAGGCTCCAATAGGCCACCTGCTAGAAGTAGTGGTGGTGGGTTTATAGAGTTGAAATCGGTTTATAATCTAAAATTATACACTTGCAATAATTACAGACGATGTTTAAATAGGAATATTGGTTCATCTTGGTTGTCCCTGCAGTTTTAATGAGCCGATTGTTCCATTTCCAGTGTAGAAATCTCCCTACTGGTATGCATCATCTGAGAAATTAAGGCAGCGTCTTTGATGTGGCGATGCAATTAGATAAAGGAAAAGCAAAGGCAAACCAAACAAAGCAGAAGTATTGCTTTTGGAATACAAGGTAGAGAACAGCAGGCAATAAAACACTTGGCTAGAGGCAACAAAGAAGTATAGAATTTACTATCTCAACTGAAGAAAGAGCTCTGTCGGGGTCTACTGCCCCTGGAGTGTTGTGACTGCAGCAGTGTTGGAGGAGAACGTTTCGCTTATCAAAAGGGAGATGGTGTTTTCACAGCCCGAGAAACAGTGACCCAGGAGAACATGCGATTCTTGGCCGTCCTGCACCATTCCTTCTGCCATCTCGGTTTTGTGAACCTTCAATGCGCCTGTCGCTGAAGGACTAGTTCATGTCATTGTTTTTATCCTTGCGTAATTGCAAAAGGATTTACAAAGAGTTTTACCAGCCATTTCATTATAACGTTATTGGAATAAGGCCTAAAGAGAAAGAAAAAATCAACATATTAGCCATGAGCTGTACTATGTGATGTGAGAGTGTAGCTGTCCTGTGGTGCTCTGGGTCACTGGGGCGAACGGGGACCCGATGATGGGTTATATGATGCCCCCAGTGTCCCAGAAGGAAATCAGGAGGTCTGTGAACCTGGGTGAGAAAATACGGTGCCTTTACTGTTTTTTTCCTGCCTCTAATTGTCTATGTATTTTTAAAATGAGTTTAACATAATTCTGAGGCAATCACTAAGCTTCACCAGCCACCGCAGGGGTCCAACGCATACACATGGTTAAGAAACCTGTGGTAGAAAGAAGCGTAATCCACAGAAGAAAAACCTGCAGACACAAGATGATAAAGTGTAGAACACACAAACAAAAATATCCTGCGCATCTATTTGCAAAAGAAAGATACGGAGTGACGTATTGGAAAATATTTTGACAAAAATGCATAGTCAATGTGAGAAGAATTTTTAATTAACATTTAATAAAAACTAAAGGCAAAGCATTAGGGAAAAACTCAGTGAATTTATGGTGGAGTGAACACGATGGCAGAAACAAGTTCGTGTGATCTGGGTGTGCAGTTTCTTGGGATTTTACTTTATGTGTTGATAGAACTTGAAAATCTAGAGGAATGAAGAGGTAATGAAACACAAGATGGTCAGAAAGGCCGTGGCCATGTCTTGTGGAGACATATGATTGGGAAATCAGTGCAGGAATAAAGCACCTGGAGAGGAAGAGGAAACAGGATCCAGCATCTGAAAGAAGTCCAGACTCGGCCTGGTCCAGGGTTGGGGAGAGAAAACAGTGGTGACTTTGGTGAAAGGATGCATAATAGTTATAACTGCTAAAATTTATTGGCTATTTACTATGAATTCAGATTTGGCCCTAAGAATTTAATATTTACTACTTACCTCAATCTCCAAAATAATGTTATGAACCTGGAAATTGGTGGTGTCATTCCAGGTGGTGTCATTATTCCATTGAACAGATATGTTCTTTAGTGTGTTTATTTATTCCACTCTTAATACAACTTGGTGGTGAGGGCAGCTTCCCCAGTTTCAGGCATTCCCAGATGTGGGGACAAAGGAAATTATTAACTTAGTCTTAGAAGTTCTTGTATAAATAAAAATAAATCAATTGCTATTGATATTTTTACAATAGCATATCCATCAAAATTCTAGCTGGGCATCTTAGAATATTCAAGGTACCAGACAAGGACTCCTTAATTTGGAAGATGGGGAAAGATGGGTGTCCTTGGAGAGAGAGGTGGGTGTGACTGGGTGTGGTTGGCCTTGAGAACTCTTGTCCCAACTGCCCCAGGTTTTGAGAGAAGAGGAAAACGGGTCTAGAGCAGACAGAACTTTCCAGCATCCTTCTCCTTCAAATAGTATCTGGATTGGTCTTGGGGCACCGTGTAGTTGGTTGGACTGTCAGAGTCTCTGGATTCTGGGTGGGACTCCTGATGCAAGCCTGTCCATCTGTGTTTCATCTCCTTGGCCAGAGATATTGGCTCAGTGTCAGGCAATGACTCAAGCTTGTCCACAAGGGTCAAGCCTGGCATTTTGCTGGGAGGATGGGGAGACATCCCATCCCATGTGCTTTATCCTCTGAGGTTGCTAAGTTATGATTTGTGAGTCTGGGACTGCCAGCAGCTGCTGTACCTTGGAAGTGCCTATCTGAGCACGAAGCCAGCAGAGAGGAATCACCATTAGAAGATGGAGACCAGGTTCTGGTGTATCTCTTATACACTAACTCCAGCCTGTCCCGGAAACCAGGTCAACCTGTAGACTTTTCACTCATGTGAGTCTGCAGCTCCCCTTTTTTGGTATATGCCTTTTCAGCTTTCTATCAATCATTCCATCCCAAAGCATTCTGACCCAGGACCTTAGCCTATTTGACATCTCAGTTAGGAGGCAATTGGGATGGTGTTTGCATGAAGGGTAGCAAGCCGACTGCTGGTTCCAGGCAGTGGTCCGTCTACAGTGGGTTAGGTCATCCTCACGTGCTGCTTGGTCCAGTACCCATTGGGCCCAAGCAACCTGCCTTTTCCCAAGAAAGTTTATTCCTAAAGAACAGAACTTACCAGAACAGCTGAAAATACTGACCATCTGGTTAAATGTGGATCCCGTTGCTTGGATCCTGTTGAAGGAAAGAGAGAATGTCTTGGGACCAGTAATTCCCAAGCTGGGTGTTTCTCAAACAGATGACGTATGTGTCATAGGGTGGTCGTCCTGTCCTCAGGATGTCTTCCAACTGTGTCAAGTGGGCCAGTCATGCTGCCGAAACCAAAAGGAAAGAGCTCAAACCTACAGACTCTAGTGTGGGTACAAAGTCTGCTTTGACCTCCGTGTATTCACTCATTCCCTGGGACAGAGCCCCTGAGCTGCTCATCAAAGCCCTTGCTCTTCTATTTCCCATCACTCACAGCCTCTCCTGCAATTGGGTGAGGCCGCGTGACCGAATTCTAGCGGATGGAATGGAATTGGAAGCCATGCGCCCCTTCGGACCTTCATGCACTCTCCCATGGCTTTTCCCACTCACATTGTGCAGCGGGCCAATTTCCAGGGAGCCTTCAAGGTCCCGTGTGCACAATTCCTGGGCATCCACCAACCTGGGTCCCCAAACCCTGTGGTCACCTGCTCACTCTCCCAGTATTTCTGCCCAGGAAGGGGTCAATTTCTGTTGTACATTTGGAGTCCACTCTTTACCATAGTTACCCTCCCCCAACTAATACATTTACCTAAATGTGTCGAGCACCAAGTAGGAGGTCAGATAGCGTACGCTGTTAATGAAGGCAGCTCTGTGGTAAGCCTTATAAACCACTCTGGGTTTTCCATGAGGCTGAAGGGAACTCTGCATGACCTGCCCTGCCCACCTGGCAGCTTCTTCTTCTCTGCATTTCACTCACAGGGGCCTCCTTCCATTCGCAGAATGTGCCAGGTTCTCTCCTGTCTCTGACTTCTGCACACATTTCCTCTGCTTAGAACATCTCATTCCTCCCTCTGTGTGGGTCTCAACTGAAACTTTGCTTCTCCTTGAAAACCTTCACAGTCCAGCCACAAGAACGGGCAAGATACCCATTTCATATTTTTATACCATTTTATTTTATTTTATTTTATTTTTTTTGCGGTACGCGGGCCTCTCACTGCTGTGGCCTCTCCCGTTGCGGAGCACAGGCTCCGGACGCGCAGGCTCAGTGGCCATGGCTCACGGGCCCAGCCACTCCGCGGCATGTGGGATCTTCCCAGACCGGGGCATGAACCTGTGTCCCCTGCATCGGCAGGCAGACTCTCAACCACTGCGCCACCAGGGAAGCCCTATGTTTTTTATATTTATATAGATTTCCTTTATAGCATTAATTATAATTTGCCATTTTATACGTGAGCTATTATTTGATTACAATCTTAGTTCCCTCCTAGACTATAGGTTCCTTTAGGTCAGGGCTCTGTTTCATTTTCTTTAACATCATGTGGTTGGTTACTTGGAAAGGTACCTGGTGGAAAATGCTCAGTAAAAATTTGTTGCGTGTATAAGGTGTACATGGACCCCATCCTCTTCCAACTCCTCATGGACTTTATTCATTAACTATTTCTCACTCCCTGTACCATCAATATCAATACTAAATCTAATATCAGAAACTTGGGAAAGGAGATGCCAACAGAAATCACATGGCTTTAGGGGTATGTGATCACATTTTTGCTTGAGATGTGTTCAGTTTGTGATACTGAGTCATTAGGAGATACCCTGGGATTTCCCTGGTGTCACAGCGGTTAAAATGTGCCTGCCAATGCAGGGCACACGGGTTCTATCCCTGGTCCGGGAAGATCCCACATGCTGCAGAGCAACTAAGCCGGTGTGCCACAACTACTGAGACTGCATGCCACAACTACTGAGCCCACGTGCTACAACTACTGAAGCCCACACACCTAGAGCCTCTGCTCCCCAACAGGAGAAGCCACCGCAGTGAGAAGCCCGTGCACCGCAACGAAGAGTAGCCCCTGCTCACCACAACTAGAGAAAGCCCGCGCGCAGCAATGAAGACCCAATGCAGCCAAAAAATAAAAAAGATATCCTGCAAACAGTCTGGAAGTCAGACCTGTGAACTGTAGAAACGGCTGTGCTAAGATGAACACAGAGGCAGTAACTGAAATCTGGGAGTATATTAGATCCTGGAAAGAGGGCAGAAATAGAGAAAAAAAGTCATACAATTGTGGAATAAACAACATCAAGGATTGTTACGGAATCTGTGTCTTGTTCAACTCTGTGCCCTACTCAGCGCCCAACACAATAACTGTACATAGTGAATGATGATGAAGAGGACCCAGTAAAGGATGCTGTAATGGATTTTCCTGTAACAATGCTGCATAACAAGCAACCTCTAAATCTTTGTGGCTGACAAGAACACTTTTTATTGTGCACAGATCTGGGAGCAGCTCTGTTTCAGTCTGGGAGGTGGGTGCAGGTCTGCTCCACGTGACTTTCATTCAAGGACCAGGTTGAATGAGCAGTGCCCACCTGCAGAAAGCCCCTCCCTTGGAGAATGGCCTCAGCTGTGTCACACTCACTAACATTCCCTGTTAGGGAACTAACCAACTAACTAACACAGGAGCAAGTCATCTGCATGGAAGCAACCTACATGTCCTTCAACAGAAGAATGGATAAAGAAGATGTGTTATATATGTATACAATGGACTATTGCTTAGCCATAAAAAAGAATGAAATAATGCCATTTGCAGCAACATGGATGGACCTAGAGATGATCATACTAGGTGAAGTAAGTCAGACAGAGAAAGACAAATATCATATAATATCACTTATATGTGGAATCTAACAAATGACGCAAATGAACAAATACAGATACAAATACAAAACAGAAACAGAGTTACAGACATATTGAAGAGACTTCTGGTTTCCAGTGGGGAGGGGAGCGGGGGAGGGAAGGATTGGGAGTTTGGGATTAGCAGATGCAAACTATTATACAGGGAATAGATAAACAACAAGGTCCTACTGTATAGCACAGGGAAATCTATTCAATATCCTGTGACAAACCATATTGGAAAAGAATAAAGATGCATATATACCTATACATATATACATATATATATTCAGTTATATATATATATATATATTTCCCTGGTGGCACACTGGTTAAGAATCCTCCTGCCAATGAAGGGGACACGGTTTTGATCCCTGGTCTGGGAAGATCCCACATGCCGCAGAGCAACTAAGCCCGTGCACCACAACTACTGAGCCCGTGAGCCACAACTACTATGTATGTGTGTATATATATACATATATATACATATATATATATCACTTTGTTATACAGCAGAAATTAACACATCAGTGTAAATCAACTATACTTCAATAAAATAAATTTTATAAAAAGAAGCAAGTCATCTGGCCAAGCCCAAGTCAGTGGCCCAAAGATGTTTCTTCTCATCCTTCTCTACTGTGAGGGGCTGGAAAAAACACGGCGGCAGGTCTGAGTGTGTGATCTTTTCAGGAGGAGGGAGAAATAGGACAGAAAATCCAGTCTTCAAGTTGGAGAACTAGGACAATGAGACTTCCTTCCAAGAAGGAGGTCTTCAATAGTAGATGCAGAGAGGGTCAATACCTACCCTGAGGAAAGGCTGTTGGATGTGTTTGTGGTTAGGTAACATTTAGGAGAGCATTTCAGCAAAGTGGTGGGGGCACAAACCACCCAGCAATAGAGGTAGACTTGCCAGATTTAGCAAATAAAAAATATAGGATGCCAAGTTGACTTTTTAAAAATAAATTTATTTATTTATTTATGGCTGTGTTGGGTCTTTGTTGCTGTGCGTGGGCTTTCTCTAGTTGCGGTGAGTGGGGGCTACTCTTCGTTGCAGTGTGCGGGCTTCTTATCGTGGTGGCTTCTCTTGTTGTGGAGCATGGGCTCTAGGCGCGCAGGCTTCAGTAGTTGTGGCATGCGGGCTCAGTAGTTGTGGCTCGCGGGCTCTAGGGCGCAGGTTCTGTAGTTGTGGTGCACAGGCTTAGTTGCTCCGCAGCATGTGGGATCTTCCCGGACCAGGGCTCGAACCCGTGTCCCCTGAATTGGAAGGCGGATTCTTAACCACTGTGCCACCAGGGAAGCCCCCCGAGTTGACGTTGAGTTTCTGATAAACAAAAACTAATTTTAAAATGATATTTAGCTCTAATTAGTCATTGTTTGTATGAAATTCAAATTAACGTAGGTATCTTGTATTTTGATCTGACAGCCTTACATTGGGGTCATGAATGAGCAGAAGGTGAGGTATTGGAAGAAGGACCGAAAAGACCATTTTTGAAGTTTGGTGATGGAGGGAGGGTGGGAAAAACTGGAGGGTCTATATAGTAGTGAAGGGTTCTCTTAGTAGTGAAGAACTAACCCATGTTATCAGAGATCATCTGACATACACCCATGGGGGGTGTGTGTGGGCTAACATTTCACATTTTGGGAGCTGATGGGATGAAGGAAAAAATTTGAGCAGTAATTGGATCCAGTGACCCCAGAGCATCTCTTTGTGGCAATTAAAACCAAAGCACACACGACTCCTAAGACTTTGTCCCAAGCTATGAGCTTAGAGTAACCTGCATGGGACCAATTACTAAAAATGTCATTACATGGTGGCCTGGACTTGCTCTCCTCTGGTTTTCACAGATGTGAAGACTTGTCTGTTTGCCCTGTTGAGAGGTTCCCAAGGAGACTCGGGGTGGCAGCACAGGTTGGGCATGGGGGCTGCACAGCGGACAGATGACCACTGGCCCCCTCTGAAGAGAGGGCACTCTACACGTAGCTGATGACCATGGAATCTCCTTTGGAAGCAAATAACTTAGAGGGTGTGTGGACTGAGTCTGGGAGGACCCGACAGCTCCATGGGCCTGAATCCAACCCCAAGGTGCAGATTTTTGTGACTGATGCAGAACTGAGGGGTACAGGCGCTGCATTGGGCCTGAGGACAGTTGGGGAGGGTACCCAAGACAATGTTGCCTTGGAACCCAAGGATGAGTCTGGGACTCAGCCAAAGACACCTCTGTTCATTCCTTTACTCCCGCCTTGAGGTGGGAGAATGGTTTGGGTTGCCGTCCTTTCCCATCTAGTGGACTCTCTGCTCTTGAAGGTCGAGCTCAGCTGTGAGCACATAGGCAGGATGCCGAGTGTTGTGTCAGCAGACCATGGTGCCTATTCCAGCTCCATCACTAGACCCGCACTGCAAACTTTGACCTGCACCTTAGCTACAGGTCCACGCTGCAGATCCTTTATGTGACATAGGGGTCATAAGAATACTTAACTCATAGGGCTATCGTGAGAATTAACTGGAATCCCGTAGCCCTTTGTATGCAAATCAAATATATGTCATTGTAATTATTTCTTTAGGTAATGATCACTCTTAGTAGACAGGGGGGTCCTTTAAGACAGGATCCATTTTGTTTTTAGTTTTATATCCCAAGTACTTACTTAATATCTAGTACACAACAAAGTCCTTAATACTGTTGGTTAAGTAAAATCAGATCACATATCTCGGGCTGGGATTTCCAGAAATTAAGTTGTCAGAGTCAGCAAGAAACCCTGAGGAGTTAGCAAAATGACTGTCCTTCCGGTTACTTCCTCTCCATCATGCAGGCCCTGAAATCATGACGCCGTGCAAACCTGTGTGATGTGAAGAGCAGTTTCTGTTTCTGTGCTTGTCTAGACAGAAGAATTCAAGAGCCACCTTCAGCTGCCTTCTCTTTCGGTGGCAGCCCCTGCCGGCCTCCAGCCTGTGCCATCTGACTGCTGGTGCGTTAAACAGCTCCACTCTGACAGTGTGTTGTACAATGAACTGATAAGCTGTTTTTGTCTCCTGTTGACCCAGCCTCACAGATAATTCCACGACTTTTAGACCAAGCAAATGGCGGACTTGAAAGGGTAAAATTCAGTCAACTGTTTAAAAAACTTTAAACAGCTGATTGCCTCAAATTTGATTTTGATCTAGTTGTGTTTACCCTGCTTTACAAAGTTAAAGCCCGTGTGGTCTATAAAAATTTAAGGTCTCCTAGAATGTGTCGACTAGATCACAACAGTTATTTTACAGGAATGCAACATGAAATCAGTGATCACCAAGTGTTGTGAGGGTGATGAAATATATGAAACCGAGCAGGACCCTAGGCACAAAAGCCTTTCGGGGCACACAAGCCTTCCTGTGTCCCCCGTTTCTTGATTACAGGAAATAGGCTTCATTCAGCCTCCAGAACCTTCCCTGAGTTCCAAAGGGCAGGTTCAAACAGTTGCTAATCAGGGAAGGGAGGGGATGCAGAGACACAGGAGGAGTAGTCAGGAAACAATAGTGCAGCCTTGGGGCAGGGTCCTGGTTCCCCTCAAGGGATACACATAACAATGTCTTTACGCTGTTTTGCAGATACCAAAACCCCCAACAGATGGGAGAAGTTAAGTGTATGCTGCCCATAAGCGCGTAGACCCCAGACCAGTTGGAACCAGAAGGTTAATCATGCCGACTCCCGATTACCTCACCACCAACCAATCAAAAGAATGTCCATGAGCTGACCACGCCCTGCTCCTTGAGCACTCACTACCCACTCCAGGGCAGGACACACAGTTTTGAGGGCATTAGCACACTGTGGCCCCCCCTTTGCCTGGCAAAGCAATAAAGCTATTCTTTCCTCTTTCACTCAAAACTCTGTCTCTGAGATTTAATTAGGTGTAGGTATACAGAGGCCAGGTTTAGCATCATATAGGAACACATTTTGGGGGAAGAAAAGAAAATATCATGAAATTAAATTAAGAAAGTCAATAATTTTTCTTTAACATATTACTTCTGGAGACTCACCTATATCTTTGAAGATATATTTTTTTCCCTAAGATTCTGTTGAAGACGATTTAATGAATTGCTTGGTTGGTTAAGTTGACCAACTCTAAGGTAAAGTTCTACAAATCGGTCAGGGGTCCAGATGGAACCGACGGAAAGAGGAACCAGACGCTTCCATGAGAGATGCAGGAATTAATGCTTTTGACGTGTTGCATCGTACTTGAAATGATTCGGCAATTGGACAACAGCGCACTTAAACAGCAGCAGAAAAACGACCTTCCGTTTGATTCTTACTGAGATTTATTGTTTTTAATAATGCCACTTTTCAGAAGTATAGTCACGTGCTCACTTAGACAAGCTGACAAAGTGAAAACTTGTACGTGATGCAAAGTACCCATTGAGCCGGAGATTAAGACACAAACGGTGTGGTGACAAGTCAAGTGTCCCCAGCAGATGACAAACCCCACCTCCCTTCCTGCGATCTGGCGCCCCGTCTTGCCCCGTAGAACCCACAATGAATATCTGGCAAAACACAGAACACAGATGGCTGCCGACTGACATGAAAAGTAAATTTTATTAAACATGTTTACATACATGAGTTGGAAGTTCATTTAAAAGCACAGGGGAGTGTTAAGACAAGTGGTCAAAATAGAAAGATACTACCCAATTAGAATCAGTTGATTGTTGGCCACTAAGACAGAACGGAATCTAGTAGAAGTACACCAATGCTTCAGTCCTTCCTGCTCAGCATGGTGACCAGTGGTCAATCTGTGCCCTGGGAACGATGGGCAGGTCGTTCTGGCGTGTGTAAATAATAAATAATTCACTTGGTGCAGGCAGTATGTCTATGGATTAAAATCTATGTGTACACAGTGTCTACATGTGTTACAGCCCCACAGGAGGAGTCTACACCAAAATATTTATTAGAAGGAATTTGGTCCATACTACATCACGTTTTCCAGAGGGTAAAAAATAAAGTCCATCTATAGACATTTCACTCCCGACTCACATACTGAGTCTGGCTGAAACCTGTAAAATGTCTATAACAAAAAATGGATGGCTTAGATTTCTTGGTTATTTCAGTAGAGTAATTAACAAGCAAACTGTACAAGTACATGCAACATACAAGCTGGCCTATGTGGAACTAACATACATTATTAAATAACCTTTTGTTTCTTTTCTTCGCTTTTTCTTTCTTTATTTTCTTTTCTTTCTTTTTTCTTTTTTTTTACAAAACGTGCATGCAGCTTTGAACAGTTCCAAGTCATGCTGCTCTATCTGTGAAATCACAAAAGTGGAGGGACCCATAAAAGGAGGGAGAAGATCTCAACGCACCTGCAGAGCCTGCAGTTGGTAGCACATATACAGAAGGTCACAAGGGAATTCAAGGCCGAGAAAAACTCAGATGAAGAAAATGCAAATTGAAATCGGACTTTGTTTCATTTCCCGCCCCCCCACCCAAAAGTAAGATACTTTGCATTAAAAAAATCAAACTTTGTGCTTGCATCAATCTCAAAGAAATGTAAATTAAAATTGGATAAAAAACATTCGTTTAGTGCAGAATATTTTGACTGGAATTTCCAGTGGAATATTAACAGCCCATACCATGCTCTTTCCGGGACAGGTGGTGTGTCTACACTGAGACATGGCTGAGGAGCCCGGGCATTGCTTAAAGTGTCTGAGGCTCAAGTCCATTTCTAGTCACCATTTTGGGAAGTCAAACATATGGTTTGTACACATGAGCATATACTTGTCTTGTTTTTTTTGTTTTTTTGGATGTCAGGAAGGAAAAGGCATTACCAGGAGTGTTTCCAAGGTACCCTGATGCTGTTAGTTTAGCTCCTAGCACTAGCTGCAGGCTCGGTTCTGTAAAAGTATTCCATGCAAAACAGTGGAAAACATAAATTGATGTTTTAGAATGCAAACAGATATGCGCTTCATTCAAAAAAAGTGATGCTGTGGTTGTTTGTTTTTGGAAGATAACGTTTTGTTTTCTGGGTTTCTACACATAAAACCTTGAAGGATCATAAAGCGAAAGCTAGTGAAACCCTGCATTGGCCTCATCTTGTCTTGTTGTACACACTCTGAGGAGATGCTACAGAGACTGCTTCAGCCCTTTTTTTTGGTGCTTTTGGAAAAAGAAAGGAAGGGTCTCTGTAAATATCACTAGGCCTGTCTGTCATGACACAGCCAAACACGAGTGGAAATAACAAATACAGTGAAAACCAAACCGAAACAAATCAAGAAAACGAAATCAACAAACAACACACAAATAAACAAAACTTGTCAACCCCAGGGAAATAACACTGCTTGTGGTTTGTGCAAAAAACCGGTACAATACAGCTTTTCACAGAGTGAGAGTTTCCAGTTCAATTTGGGATGTGTGTGTGTGTGTGTGTGTGTGTGTGTGTGTGTGTGTGTGTGTGAATTTGCAGTTTCCCCTCTCTCATTTGTCAGAAGCATTAGTGATTCTCACTAGCACGTTGACTTCCTGTATTTGATAACTGCCTTGTTCTGTCATGTGAAGCCAGGTTTTAAACAACGATAGGGACGTATTATTGAAACACGACTACCAGCAAAACACAAGTTGATTGTCTGTCTCCAACCATTCTTTCGATCATGAAATATCTTGGTTCAGATTATTATCCTGAAGGTAGAGTCTTACTGGTGTGAGTTCATTAGGACCGGATGCAGGGGGGGCCGGTGGAACTTTCCAGAGATGATTGGGAAGCCCGGCGGGTCAGGGGGGTGAGCGTGGGTTCAACCAGTGATGACGGGGGGAAGAGCTTGTACCAGCCGATGACCATGCTGGAAAGATCCAGTTCCTCCAACAAGATCTGGGCCACGCCCATAAAGCATTTGTGATCCATCCTGCCGTAGTCTCCCCAGACAATCACCTGCAGAGACAGACAACTGCAGTAAAGCCTGAGCTTCTCTCCTTCATGTGTGAACAGTTTAAAGCAAACTATTCTGTAAAAGTGAGCCAGTGAGGGAAGCGGGGGAAGTGAATATAACTAAGACCAAGGAGGTATAGTAATAAAAAGGTACTATCCTTCAGGTACTCCGAGAGACACTTCACCAGGATTTTTAGATGTGATGGAATGCAAATCACGTTTCCCTGGTCAGTGAGGGTATTGTCTACATAAACCATGTTAAAAATAAATACACAAGTTTATGTATATATAAATTCAAAACCGTCTTTAGCAACTACGATCTAGTAAGCAAAGTGCAGGGTCACAGAGATATACAAATGAAAATGTGTGCAAGCTAGGAGGGCGAAACAACCCAACTCCCTGTACCATGGCGTGCGTGGATGGTGGAGTATGAGCAAAGGATGAGAATATTCATTAAATTTCTTTTAGATTATGGACTTGTTAGTGAAGGGGCAAGTTGAACAATAATTGTAAGCTGGTGCCCTTGAGGACTTGCCTGACAATGTTGACTTGATCAGAAGGTTAATAAGTCAGTGATCTCACTGACAATTACCACCTTCTGTCTCCTTTTGGTGTCAGGTAAGATTTCCATTACACTTGCTCCAGGTTCTGTTTCCAACCCTTTAATCCCCAGTGGAGGTTCCCAAATGAACTCACTCAACTGCTTTACACAGGCAGGGATGGTGAATCTTCCCTTTTCAATTTACTGAGTAACCTTGCCAAGTTATTTAATCTCTGTGACCCTCAGACATAATCTTTAAAATGGGAATAATTGGAGTCAAAACATTTAGAAAAGGAAGCACCTAACAATGTACCTGACATTCAACCCGTCCTGAATGTTTTCTGGTCCTTTCCTTCTTCCTCTTTGAATCCCATGTCTCACTCAATAAACTAGTATTGGCATTGGTTGTCCTGATTATCTATCAATTATCTATCTATCTATCATCTATTTATCTACCTAGGAGAGGAAATGGATGGGAAATAGAGCAGAAATAAAAGGAGAGGATGGAGAGAAGGAAGAAAAGGAGAGTGAAACTTAAAATCTTGTTTTCCATTAGAACCAAAAGATATTTTGATAGTATATATTACTTATATTGTAAATGAACAATTTGGACTTTATTCTCTTCCTGTTGGACCAGCTCTTCAATGTTGATATGGATAATGGGCCTGTTACAGTGCAAAAAGTCAAACCAGCTATGACTGACCTGAAGGACTTTACCCTGTGGACTTTCGTCAAAAACCAGGGACTGTTGATACAAGGGGTCAAGGGTCTTTCGTGCAATTCTTGTCTTCTTTTTGGCTATGCAGGCCCCGTTCTCCAAAAGATACACTTTGACATATGGAGCTGAACAAAGGTAACATTAACAGATAAGAAGTTAATCCTTCAAGTTAAATTGTTTTTATTAGAGAATGCTTCCTTAGACAAATAGAGATGCTTGTTGAAAGTTTCCCATTGATTATTTAAACCATTTAAAATTTTCAGTGTTCCATAAATTCTATCCCTTAAAACCCGTATGTTACCACTAACGCCATTTTCCTCTTTTGAAGTAAATGCATGCAAAGTTATCCTAAGATTCTGACTGACTTGGTTTATGGCTGGCAATACAAAACAGGTTTATATCTTAAAGCACATTTTATATCTAAAAGCTCATCCTTTCTGTGATTAGAACTGAATTTTTATCCCGCATTTATAAATGGGCAGAAAAAAAAATAACTGACACAGCTAAGAAGCCATCATAACTAAACTTTGTCTTAATACAACAAGACTCTTCCTAATATTTCCTGACAGAGTAACTGTGCAAGGAAAACCCAGATCCACTTTTATGATCCGCTTTTCTTTGTTCCTTTTTTTTTTTTTTTTTTTGCGGTACGCGGGCCTCTCACCGCTGTGGCCCCTCCCGCCGTGGAGCACAGGCTCCGGAGATCCGCTTTTCTTTGATTCACGATGAAAGAACATAGAAAAGCTGCCTCGTGAATCAATCAGATAATGAAAAAATAGAGCATGTGAAATTCAAATGCAGCCAATGTTTTGAGTTTTTGCCCACGTGAGACTCTCTTGTCCAAACGGCAACACCGCTCCTTACCAGGTGTGGATTTGGATCCAGGCTTTTGCGTGAGGCTTCGTGCTCTAATCACTTCAACTTCTAATTGGCCTTTTTTATCCTCCATTCCAATTTGTATATCACCTGTGAGTGGAGGAAGCAAAATGTTTCAGCTTCTTTGCAGTCACATGCAGTTAAAAAAAATAGAGGTCCATAAGAGACTCCAAATTTCATGATCTTCATAAATAAGATCCCCTATACCATTTTCTTTCCCTACCTCCAAATCAGGTTTTGAAATGTTTCTCTTCATTTTTCTGGTGCTAATCTAACTTACGGGAGTCTCATACTGGTTTGCAAATTACTTAACTGCAACAATACTGAAGCATTTAAGTGATTCTTGTACTCTAATAAGATTTCTTATCCTTTATGTCATCTATTATATAATACTTCTTAATAAAAAGTACAATTATCTGTGTTTCCATTATCTAGAGAAAACCTCCATTAATGTTTTGGTAAATATCCTAGCAATTTCACAAGTTCATTCATTCTTTCCTCCTTCTTCCCTTCCTTTCCTCCCTCCCTTCTTCCCTCCCTCCCTCCCTTCCTTCTTTCCTTATCTCTCTATCACTATATCTATGTATCAATCTATCCATCTCTATCTCTCTAACTATACGTGTATCTATGTATCTATCTATGCATCTATGTATCTATCTATCTATCCACCATGACCATATAGCCTCAATTTATGGACTGTATGAACCACTGAATGGGCATGTCATTACCTATTTAACCAGATCCCTCTGGATGGAAATACAGGTTATCTACATTGCTGTCATCATAAGCAGCATTAGAATGGACAGCTTTATAAAGAATTTTTGCACCCTTGAGCATTTTTGCATTTCTTGAGCATAAATTCCCAGATTTTAAATTGTTAGGTCTAATTGAGTGGACATTTAGAAATGCCATGTATATTGCCAACATCCTTTAGAAAGGTTGTGCCAGTTTGTACTGTGACCAGAAGAATCTGTCTTTCCCATTTCCCACAGCCCACTAATACTGTTATGAGCAACATGCCTAGTTTTTGCCAATCTGACATTCAAAAAGTTATAAGTAGAATTTCTTTGATTATTAGGGAGGTTGAACATATTTCTAAATATTTTCAATTTTTATTCCTTCTTTTGTATTGCCTGTTTATGTCCTTTACCTATTTTTATAAGATGCTCAACTTTTTCTGAACGATACGATACTTTATCCCCGAAAACATTAAATGTAATTATTTCTAAGTTGTTGTTTTTTTTGTTTTTGTTTTTTTGCACGGGCCTCTCACTGTTGTGGCCTCTCCCGTTGCGGAGCACAGGCTCCGGACGCGCAGGCTCAGCGGCCATGGCTCACGGGCCCAGCCGCTCCGCGGCATGTGGGATCTTCCCAGACCGGGGCACGAACCCGCGTCCCCTGCATCGGCAGGCCGACTCTCAACCACTGCACCACCAGGGAAGCCCTCTAAGTTGTTTTTAGTTGGTTGAATCATCTCTACTTTCTCAGTTGTGAACTCCTTTTACTTGCCTGGTCCATTGATCAATGTCGTGGTTCTGAATTGTTTATTAGCTTATCGTTTATTGTTTATAATAATTCTGTTTCAGACCTTAGCTCCTGGACTCTTGGGTTTTTGTTTTTGTTTTAATCACATACACACATAGTTTAAAGAGTCAAACTGTTCTCTAAGACTTGTTATTAGTATAAAATATTCCCGGCCTTTCTCTCAACCTCTTGCCTTCCAAAGGTCACTGTTTTCAAAATTCTCAGTATTTTAACTGATTTATTTTTTACTTTTTGGCATTTGCATCCCTATCTCTAAATACCGTACATATATTTTCCTTTTTTCTTCAGTTTTAGATATCATTATTGACCCCCAATTTTGCTCTCTCTCACTGCTTCCTACCCCCACCATATACTTGACATTTTCTGTCATCCTCTTCTCCCAATATTTATATTATGATTAGGCAACATTATTTGTAGCCGAGTGAACTGGAGTACCATGATTACTTCTCATTTCTTAGACTCTTTTCGTTCCTACACCCACTAAGTGTCTTTTAAAAAGCCCTTGCTGACATTTTTATGGATGTATCACTCATTCAACCCCTTACTCTCTCCTGGTTGTTTATCTCTTCCATAAAATCAAGTATATCAGGTGTTCTATAGATTTGGTCTTATGAATCTGACATGCTATCGATACAGCTTGGACAGGTTGCTTATAAAGCCCGTTGCAGCTGTTTTATTACATTTTCCTTCACTACCGTCCTGTGTATCCCACCCATTGCTCTCTTGCGTGGAAGCATTTATTTACTGGATGTCATATTCCTCTTTTTCAGTTCACAATTTGTACGTTCACTTAGTTCGTTTTGTTGACGTATACCCTCCAATAGCTTTCCAAGCAATGTTGGGTATAAGGAAAATGTTTTGAGGCCATTCCTGTCTGAATATGTATTTATTCTGGCCTCACACTTACTTGATGATTTGACTGGCAATTTTAGTCTTCATTGGAAATCAACTGTTACTCAGAATTTCGAAGGCCATGCTCATCTTCTGGATTCCAGTATTATTATTATTATTTTTTGCGGTACGTGGGCCTCTCACTGTTGTGGCCTCTCCCGTTGCGGAGCACAGGCTCCGGACGCGCAGGCTCAGCGGCCATGGCTCACGGGCCCAGCCGCTCCGCGGCATGTGGGATCTTCCCGGACCGGGGCACGAACCCGTGTCCCCTGCATCGGCAGGCGGACTCTCAACCACTGTGCCACGAGGGAAGCCCCCAGTATTATTATTGAAGAGTCCAATGAGAAGCAGAGTTTTGATAGTCTGCATAAAATTATTTTTCCTCTTAGGAAACTTGTGGGGTGTTCTATCAACCTCTGGTGCTGTAAAATCTCACGATGATGTCTTTGTGTTGACCTATTCTCATGTGTTTTGCTGACTACTCTCTGGGTTCTTTCAAGCTGGAATCTCATGTTCTTCAGGAAATACCTATTTCACATGTTGCATACAATTTTCTCCATTTATCATCTTTTTAAACTTTACATATGGCATATTTTGCTAGTAGACGTTTATCTGGCTTTGGTCTGGAAGTTCTTTCCCACTCCAAGAGTATAGAAACATGAATTTAAGCGATTTTCAGTATTTTCCAGTGTCTTTCTACACCCCGTTTCTCCTTTACAATTGAGTCCAAATTTTTTTAAAAATTAATTAATTTGTTTTCGGCTGCGTTGGGTCTTCGTTGCTGCGCGCGGGCTTTCTCTAGTTGCGGCGAGCAGGGGCTACTCCTCGTTGCGGTGTGCGGGCTTCTCATTGCGGTGGCTTCTCTTGTTGCAGAGCACGGGCTGTAGGCACGCGGGTTTCGGTAGTTGTGGCTTGAGAGCTCTAGAGCGCAGGCTCAGTAGTTGTGGCGCATGGGCTTAGCTGCTCTGCGGCATGTGGAATCTTCCTGGACCAGGGCTCGAACCTGTGTCCCCTGCACTGGCAGGCAGATTCTCAACCACCGCGCCACCAGGGAAGCCCCCCAAGCATTACTTTTTTTTTAAGTTCTGAAGTAGGGAGGTAATTTCATTAATATTTTTTTGCATAGCTAGACACTTATGCCGATCTCCTTGATTGAATAATCCATCGTTTTTTCCGTGCTATAAAATTCTGCCCTTCTCCTACATTTGGACTTACTGTAGACTCTCTGTCTTAACAGAATTTTGATAATTCAGAGATTAATGACTAACTTTATTCATTTTGCATATCTCAAGTTAGAAAAATGCATTAGAAATTAGAATAGTCATTTGAAACCAGCAACACCTGAGCTAAAATGTTGCTTCTCTCTTGTATTACTATTATGCTACTTTATTATATTATTATTATTTTTTTATTATGCTACTTTAGATGATCTTATCAAGCATGAAACATCAGCTTAACTACAGAAAAAAATTATTCTTACCCATTGCAGGGGTGGCGAGGGTTTGGCGGCCAACAAGCTGGGCGGGTCCCAGTCCATCGAGAAAATCACTGAATTGACTATCTGCTCCTAGTCTCACTCCAGGAAATATTAAGCTATTACCAAAAGGACAAAAATCAAGACATTAGATCTTCTAGAATTCTTTTCATTAGTTTCCATTAGATGACGAGTTCTGGTCATGAATCAAACAGTACTTAGGCAATCGGTTTACTTACTGATTCTTTGCATTTCCTCTGAACCAAGCCCACGAAGCCCAGCACTGATTGCGAAAAGGTCTAAACTATCAATTTAAGACCTGATGTTGTTACATAGTATTGAGCAGAGTTCCCTGTGCTATACAGTAGGTCCTTGCTGGTTATCCATTTTAAATATAGCAGTGTGTACATGTCAATCCCAAACTACCAGTTATCCCTCCCCTGCCTCCCTCCCTAAGTTCACCTGAAACTAACACAACATTGTTAATCAACTATACTCCAATAAAAAATAAAAAGTTTAAAAAAAGACCTGATGTTCTATTCAGGAGAGCTCAGTTATAGTTTTTAATGTGGTAATTTTTCTGCACACTTTACAAATACAAATCCCTACGTAAATGTATCACTGACGTAAGATACAAGGTGCAAAATTTTATGTCATGAACTAATACATAAATAATTGCTCATGAGCGTTAAGTAACATTAATGCTAAATGTTAAGAAATGGCTAATAATTTCTTGAATAAATATAGCATAGTACAAATTCCTATTTACAAATCAAAATGTTTAATTTCTTCATTTTTGAAAGAATTAAAATTTCATATTACCTGAGATTTTTATTTAATTCAAATGGAAATGAATGTAGGTCTATTTCTCACAACACCAGGACTGCTTGGAGTCCCAGGCTACAGGCTCTCCCAGAGCAGTGACTGTGCTCTTGTTTACTGACATCTCCTGGGTAACAAGAACCAGGCTTGTTACATAGTTGGACTTCAATAAGTATTTTTTTGAATAAACAGGTTTCTATAAGGATTGATTGTTTCCAGTGTGCTTTCACACATATTATTCCTTCACAATCAAAGGAATTAGGGTATTAATTATTATCCCATCTAGAGACTATAAAATAAATCTATGAGAGGTTAAGTGGCTTATTCATGGTAAATATTATTAGGTTTGTTAATTTTTACTTTTTTAAAATTTTTATTGGAGTAGAGTTGATTTACAATGTTGTGTTAGTTTCAGGTGTACAGCAAAGTGGATCAGTTATACATACACGTATATCCACTCTTTTTAAGATTCTTTTCCCATATAGGCCATTACAGAGTATTGAGTAGAGTTCCCTGTGCTATACAGTAGGTCCTTATTAGTTATCTATTGCATATACAGTAGTGTGTATATGTCAATCCCAATCTAGATTCGTTAATTTTTATATCAGAAAATAGTGTCTCTAGTTTTCTAGTTGTAGATTGCTTCATAAGACTTCAGCAAATATTGGTACTTTGTCAGCAAGTTTAACTACATAACATTATGCCTGCTGATTTTTGTTCTTGGCTGTATCTTGCTGGGAGGACGCATATCACTCCTTGGAGCAAATAAAGGGATTCACTAGTTTTAGGAATGGGAAAGCCTAGCATGAACATTAACTTGGCAGAATGTGCTTCATTTTCTGAACAGAATAGAAAAATGCCAGTAAAGTAAAATAAATCGTTAATATTAATTAGTAAAAGATATTTGAATGGTAATAAATAATTATGGAAAACTTGTACATGGTCAATCCCCAAGTAACCCACCGTAGGATACGAATTACTTGTTATCTATCACCTTAGTAAAAGTTCAATTTTACCAGAAAAATTCTCAAGCATAGGAAGAAAATGCAGGTTTTGTGCAAGATCTAGATGAAATGGTAAAAATCATGTCAAGTAACCAAAACAAAATTCTAGTTATATTTTTTCAAAATTAATTAATTTCAGGATTAACTAAAATTCTTTAATCAGAAATATAATGAAGCAGATAGCTCCTGGGCCTTTTTTCCTAAGGTAAAAATGAATTTGTGATGTTTTAAAAACAAGAAGTTTGAAGTTGTTATTATGAGAACGTTAGACTTCCAACAACTTAGAGCCCAAAATAGTTTGGAGAAAAGTAGGAATACGGGCAATTAGTTCCACACCTCTAAGTTTTAATTCAGATTTTGGTAACTGGGCCAGACAATGAATTTCCCATATGAAAGAATCCATTCAATGTGGCATTTCTACAATAAACATCCGGTCATGGTCAGTTTATTCACGTTCACCCGCCCATTTCTTCATCCCTTTGAAATGTCTGTGTGACCAGGGGCAGAGGTGTGTCCGTGTGTCCGTGTGTGTGTGTGTGTGTGTGTGTGTGTGTGTGTGTGTGTGTGTGTGTGTGTGTGTGTGTGTGTATTATCCAAAGAGGTCAGGCTGTTTTCAAATGGATGGTTGACCTCCTGGCTGTATAAGGAAGCTGCAGGATCACCCTGGCGGCCTTGTTGACTGCCCTGCGACTGCAGGACCCTTGGCCCCGGGCCACGTGGGTGTGCAGAAGCCTCTTACTTTCCCTCGGAGCTGTAACTGTTGATGCTGCCGTCCGTAGACTCCCGGCTCGGCTGCCTCACCATCTTTCTCATCTCGGCTGCCATGCCCGTCTCTGTGCTTCTCTGGATGGTGCTTTTTAACTTCTTGTGGCCTGACTCTGACAGGAGAGAGTAAAAGAAACTCTAAGTTTGTTTTAGACGATTCCCCCTGAATATCGATTGATTCCGCAAGTACGATAGTTAATTATGCATATAATTAAAAATCTACGCAGAAAAGTAGTGTCCAAGAGAATACTCTGATTAATTAAATCTCTTTGCCAAAGGATGCTTTGGCCAAGGGGGTAGCAGCGGAAGGCAGACCAACTGTCTGTATACCAATAAGGCAAAATGCACTCCTTGTATTACTGCTGCTGAAGTTGTCAACTTCAGTGAAAAACTGGATTTTGCACGAACTGTTCTGTGGAACCTAACAGGTTTCTCCTAATCAGGGATGCTCCAACTGCATAGGGACAAACCTAAATGAATGGACCATGTCCTTTAAAAGAGAAGAGGCACTTGGAACTCAGCGTGAAAAATACCGCTGTGTTGGTACTGCCAGTCCTCACAAAGAAAAAAAAAGCAGCACTTTATTTAAAGATTTTTGCAACACCGTAACATAGACGATCTCATCTGACATGACACAGAGGTAACCTATGTAGGCAGAACAGGTACTATCTTAATTCCAGGCTTCGCAGCTATGCGTGGCCTTTCGACCCAGCTGTAGCCTTCTGACAGCAGTTTTGGGCTGTCTCTCTTTTTGCACAGTGAATCATACTCGCTGATTATTTCCTTGATAAACTCTAAGTTCAGAGCAACTTTCTTGAGCCCCTTTGAAATGCACGAGCCAGTATACTATTCATAGCAAGGATATGGAATTCTAAAACATTTATTTGATTAGAGCAATATCGAAAGGTTAGACAAACTGTTAGACTTTTACAACCTGCCATGCTTTTTCTACCTACACATTCTATATGCATTTCTCGTTTTCTTTCCATTTTATTTTCACATAGTATCATTTAATACCCATGAATGATATATGAAAAATGCTCTATGTACATAACCACATCCATAAAGTACATACATATGTGTATACATATAACCTTTTCAGTCCTCATAAAACCCCTGTGAAGAAGATGCCTAAAAACATTCCTAAATAAACTGTATGAAAACTGAACGTTTTCCTCTCATTTTGGGTCACTGCAACACTTTTGTAAATTGTCTAATAAAAGATGTCGTGGGTTATATCCTATGGACTCAATGTGGAATATTCTCTATAGAACAGCCATGCTGCGTAAATTGGAATATGTCACTCCCTTCTCAAGATCTTCTGATGGTTTATCAATCAAAATTAAAAGGAAGTCCAAACTGTTATCATGGCTCCAAAATGCATATGATTGGGTCCTTGGTTGCCTCTCAGACCTTCCCTCCCCCCATCCCATGTGGTCACTGTCCTTCCCTCAACGCTGCCTTCCTTGCATTTGCTTGGACACCCCAAGCATGCTGCTTCTGGGCGCTTTGCCCTGAGTCTGTCCTTCTGATTTTCTTGTTTATTCAGGGCTCTGCTCCAACATCACCTCCTCGGGGAGGCTTTTTCTTATCCTCATCAGTCTTTACCCCTTGCCACACTTTATATTTCTTCATGACGCTGCTCCGTCTGCTAGTAAAGCTTCATTTGTTTGTTTGTTGTTGTTTCACCAATTTGAAATTAATTTCTACAAGGAGGGGGATGTGGGGAATATCCCTCACCATTATCCTTAGTATCTCGAACAGTGGTATGAATCACAGCTCTCATAAGAAAGTGCATTTTCTCATCCCACTAAACACAATTATACAATACAAACAGGTCTATATTCTTTTAAAGACGGTACTGTTTCATTGTCTGGTTATGTGGCATCACAATTAAACCATCTCTTTACTGATGAGCATTTGGGATGTTTCCAGTGGTTACAGGAGTCTTTATAGAGTACATTTTTAGAAGTTGAAATGCTAGTGAATGGGTAGGAATCTGTTTGATCTTATCAACTGTTTCTAACTTGCCGTTTAGAAACCTTGTAGCAACCTTCCCATGGACGTACCCATTTTCTCACTATGGCTCTGGACTCTCCACCTGTCCTCTTTCTGGTCTCTGTGTTGCTCACTGGACGTGTCACTGTAGAATTTGTCCACTTCCTCAAGGCAGGGACTTCACCTTTGGCCACTCTGAGTGCTGTTTGGCTTAGTTTGCTTGTTTATTTATGTGTATCCTGTGCCTCCTTCTTACATGTAGCTCCTGTATGACGTCACCGTGTAGAGCAATACTCCACCCCTGCGTGCATATTGGCTGCACCCCACCTGAGGGGCAGGGGCAAGCTCCCGGGGCGTATGACCCAAGTGAGCCAACTAGAATCGTGGAAAGTGTTTACCCCAGGCAGCCTGAGGCAATAAACGAGGGCAGAACACCAAATTCTATGGAAAATCATGAGGCTGACAGCTAGAAAAATGAGGGCACATTTTAAATCTATATGGTGGGGGAATACTGAAAACTGGAGAGAAACAGTTAAGAGAATCAGCTGCAAGGGGTTCAGGTTAGAGTATCTGTTCATTCAGTTGTTCATTTATTTACCCATCCATGCATCCATCCATCCAACATTTACTAGGCACCAACCAGGTGTCCCACACTGTTCTAGGTGCTGGGTATATACTGATGAGTAACAGGTTTTCTGCCGTCATGGAGCTTACATACGTGTGTGTATACAAGCAAGGCAATGATCAAATCAACAAATATACGTAACAAGCCTGGTAATCTGTGCTACAGATAAAAATAGGCAGGAGAAGGGGGATGGAGAGTGTTGGGGGCAGAGCAGCAATGGTTTTATTAAAAAGGGGGTCAAGGTCTCATCAAGCATCGGTCTGGAGGACGTGAAGGCACTGGATGGTGGCTCCCACGGCTGGTTGGTCCTGGTGGCTGTACTGGGGAGGCTGTGAGTGACGGCGGTCAGGAGGGGCCGCTGTCTGGTCAGCAGCCCCCAGTCCTCAGGTTTCCTCTGCAGTGTTTCCGGTGCTGGTTCTGAGTCCGGCCAGGAGGCTCTGTGTGCCTGGCCATCCAGATGATGGGGAGAGGCTGTCAGAGCCTGGCCTCTCCTGCATTTCCTAACACCTGTTACACGTGGTTGTCATGACATACGTGTTCAATGAATAAAAAGAAAAAATTTAAAAGTGAAGAGTTCTTTATCAATTTGTATTTTTAATGGCGATATCAAGTTTTCTCAAAGAAACGTGTATCTACAGGGTGTTCCTAAATCCTTAGAGCAGTTTTAAACCTTCATAGCTTTCAAAATGTAAGTGCTACACACTTTGCAAAACCATCATTTAAGAGGTTGGTTACTGAACTTTCTTTTATACTTATTTAATTTTGTGGATTTGAATAATAGTTTTTCATTTTAAAGTTTCTGTTTTAGTCCTTCTGAAGATGGCAATCATGGACCGTTACCTCTCGTCTTACTCATGTTAATAGATATGCATCACAAGAGCTCTGATGCACTAGACAATTGTAGAAGGCCCGGGTAACAGCTGGGGAAACAATTCCAGCCATGAATCTGTCTGATTTATATTCCAAGGGCTCTCTTATTATCCGGAACATAAGGGTTGGAAGGAACATTGTTATATAGATGTGGAAACTGTACGTTTGGAGAAGTATAATTCATGCAGCAAATATCTGTCCAGCACTGGCACTGGTCCTTGCCTTTTCTGGATGCTGGTGATACAGCAGTGATCACAACCGACACGAACCTCTGCCTGATGGAGCTTACATTCTAGTGGGAACAAAGGCTTGTTCAGCATCCCCCTCGTTAGCCCAGAAGCTGGATGAGAAACCTGATGTTCTGAACCACAGTCTTGTGATCATTCCATTATACCACAGTTTAGGAAAACACAGCGTCTGATCTGATTAATTTTACAAACAGAGCAATAGTTTAGCTACACAGATATTTTCATGTATACGTTTTCATAAGGGCTTACAAGTTCATCTGAAAACATTGTCAGAACCACATATATTCTATACAAGTGTATATAATTATTTGTATTCATCTCTCTATAATTATAGCATAAATATGTTACATATGTCATTTTTAATACCAATATAATGTATTAAACCATTAAATATTAGAAAATACTGTTATGTCTGTTCAAGATACCACCAGTATTTAATAATTACTTGTATCCACTGAAGAATCATTAACCAGATAAAGACATGAAGTTTGCTCTCAAATGATGTCATGAAACCTTTGACCTGAAACTTCTGTCCTAAGTACTATACAAAGAACAAAAGGATTAGAAAACTTGTACATTCACAAACACACAAAAATTAGTAAAATCCAATTATTGGGGGTAAGTATTTTACACATGCTTTAGAAGAGCAGATTTTCTCTCACAGAATGTTCCAAAATGTGTCCTATTTATATATGAACTCTCCCTTTTCATATTTAGAGATGCCACATTTAGAAACAACTGATTGACTTATTAATTCATTCTATAAATGCTCATTAAGCACCAAGGGCCTATAATCTAACAGGCATCGTTCTAGGTGTTGGAGCTAAGCCAGTAATAAGACAGGATATCACATACCATAAATAACTGAAACAGGTCGGGTAACATGATAATTTTCGACAAATATCACATGATATCACTTACATGTGGACTCTGACAAAAAAGATACAAATGAACTCATTTACAAAACAAAAATAGACTCACAGACATAGAAAACAAACTTAGGGTTGCCAAAGGGGGAAGGGGGAGGGATCAATCAGGAGTTTGGGAGTAACATATACACACTACTATATATAAAATAGATAAACACCAAGGACCTACTGTAGAGCACAGGGAACTCTACTCAGTATCTTGTAATAACCTATCATGGAAAAGAATCTGAAAAAGAATAAATAGGTATATAGATAGATAGGTATATGTATAACTGAATCACTCTGCTGTACACCTGAAACTGACATGATATTGTAAATCAACTATACTTCAATTAAAAAATAAAGATAGCATAAATTAATATAACTTAATAATATAAATTATCGTTTTAAAAATGATAATTTTAGATAATGGTAATCATCATAAAAAAATAAAGAAGAGCCGGTCTCAGTCGAGTGAATTCCTTTTGATCAGCTGGGCGGGGGAGGCCAGTTGTAGAAAAGGAGGCCGCCGTGCAAGGGTCTGAAGGAAGGATATTCCAGGCAGAGGAGTAAGAGGCGGACCCTGAGGAGGGCCTGACCTCCCCTGGCGGGTCTGAGACGTGCGCGGGGAGAGGCTGGCGGGGAAGAGGCTGGCGGAGCAGCCCCGTGGGCGGCCGCGGGGACTCTGCGCTGACCGTGACGGGAAACCAAGGCGAGGGTCACGGTCTGATCTCCCTTCTCCAAGGGCCCCTCGAGCTGCTGTGTGGGAATGAACTGCAAGAGTAGGAGTGGAAGAAGCAGGGGACGGGGAAGCTTTCCTACCTAAGGAGAGAGAACACGGCGGTCGCGGTCGCGGCTGGGGGAGCCGCAGTGATACGCGAGGAGGGGCTTTGAGCTTGTCCTGCGGTGGAGCTGACAGCCCGAGCGCGCTCTGGTCCAGGAAAACTGGAACAATCACGAGCGTCTAGGTTTTCGGTTAGGATAACTAGTTGGATGACGGTGCCACTTACTGGAAAGGGAGAGGAACTCGTTGTAGGGGGTCGAAATTCTGAGTTCTCTGGTGGACGTTCGGGGGGGGGGGTCCCCGAGATAGCGGCGCGGGGAGTAAAGCAGGAAGAAGATGTACAAGTCCAGGCACGAGAGTCAGCTCAAGGCTGGAGAGGTTGGGAGGCAGCAGACAGACAGACAGGACGCACCGGCATGGGCATGCAAGTGGGATAAAGACCTGAGGCGCCAGTGTTTAACAGGGAGGCAGCGCAGCGGAGCCCGGGGTACATCCACATTTAAAGGTCTAGAAGAAAATCAAGGCTGCTAAGGGGTCTCCAAGGGAAGACCTTTTAAGGTTCGGAGAAAAAGAGGTACGTGTCGCGGTGCGCAAATCAGAAGAGTGAAGTGTTACAGGAAGTAAAATCATTAAGGCTCGATTACTACTTAGAACTTCAGTACGGAGCAGACACACAGACACGATGACGGTGCCTGCCTCCATGGGTATCGCTGATTTCGAGGGGGCCTGGGGGCCTGAGGGGAAGCATCAATTAGAAGACAGGGCGAGCGATGAGACTGCAGAGCAGCGCCTGGCCCGTTTCCAAAAGGTTTGCAGTCATTGAGAGACAGTATCTGGAGAGTCACATAGGATGAGAGCAGGTTGTCTATTTTTTAAGTCATGTGGTATCAGAGCTTGTTTCTATGCAGGGGGGAATCGACAAATGCCCAGGATGAAACACAACAGTCCCGGGTCTAATATTATTGGTTGGAGAGGTGGATAAAGATAGATCATGTCCGATAAATCATCTTTCAGTCAGAGCGGTCTCTAATGCCAAACGAATGGTCAATTCCATCCATCAACTGGAAGAATCAGTAAAAGAATACCACCTAATGGATTAAATAATTGGAGTCCAAAAGATGAAAGTAATAATGTCCTGTCAAGTCACACAGAGAAACCTACAGAGTAAGTGCCCCTTTCTGGTGACCCTGAAAGTAGCAAATGAGGTCAGCGATAAGATTTACTTTTTTATATGTACAGTGACAAAATTCAGTTATTTTTAACAGAAAAGTTGTGGATAATCTGATGTTTTGTTCATTCACTCCTTTATCGACTGATTCAAGGAACCGTTTCCTGAGCGCTTCGGGCCAGTGCTGTGTATATAAACGTGGAGAGGAAAGAGGCCCTGATTCCAAGCAGCTCGCGGCCTCGTAGGAGCGACTGGCAAGTACATGTTTAATTGTGATTCAGTGTAAGTGCAACACGGAGGATTTATTTTATATCTGTTTGGCTTTCGGTATTTACCTTACGTAAACCCAATAATACAGAGAGAGGAGGAGAGAGCAAGAAAGAGAGCAGTTTAAACAGTGAGGGGTGTCTGCGGCTTGCTCTGCCACTGGATGAGCACATAACCTAGCAGAATCAGGAGGTGAGAAATGCAGACGTTCTCTTCCTTCACTTTATTTCAGTTCCTGGGGAGAATTCCAGAGTTTATGATGAGCTCTAAAATTGGCTGCCTAGACACAAACCAACTACTTCATCTGCTGTGCAGACAAAGCAGCAGCAAAACAATCCGACTGACAGGACGGGACTCCCTGAGACACCGCAGGTTGGAACCCAAGGGATTTTCAAAGGAAATGTTAACTCCACGCCGATGGTGAAGGGGGATTTATATTTCAGGCCAAGAGAGCAGCGTATGTAAAGGTCCTTGAGAGGGATGCATTTCCAGGTTGACCCGAGTTCAGTGAGTGGTGGGTGCAGCCCGGGAGGCCCTCACGTGGCCTCCGACCTGATGCTCTCGGGATGCATGGTTAGGTACCATTGGAGCGGCTGTTATATGAGTATTGATGTTACATTAGTATGGATTCTTATTGACCTCGAGGTCTTGGTCCTCCCAGTGCCAGCATTAACCACACACAGCTGTGTGTACTTTGTATTATGTACAACACACCACAGATCTCCAGAGACCATTCTTTACAAGAAAAGACCCAGCAATTCTGTTGGCGTCAAATGCTTTCAGCGTCCTAGTGACCACATAGTCGGAAAGTTTTATTAGGCAGTCGGTTCCAACAGTGCCATAGTAGGGTTTTTGGGTAATTTTTAAACAAACAAACAAAAATGTTCCTTTTGTGCTGGGCCAAGGTTCTTGATTATATTTCATCCCATGCAAGATAAGTACAACTTGTAAAAGTTTCATAGGTCTGAAGAATATTTTTAGAACATCGCAAAAGGGTTCTTGGACTTTTATGGTTTCCCTCATTCATTCTCCCGTTTAATGCTACAAGCCATAACGTCTACTGTTTCTCTTTCCTCTTCCCATTTTCCAAAGAGGTTTATAATGAAAGATACACAGTGCTCAAAAAGCTAAAAATAGGATGGTTCAGAATCTTTTTGTGAGATGGATGGAATAAGTGCCCTTGATGAGATTTTCAGAATTCTTCCAGTCTTTCCCAGTGATGTAGCCAAGCTCCCTTATTCCATTCCCATAACCCGAAAGAGGCAAGGTGTTTCCTTTGCCGCCACACACCTTAAGTTCTCTGCAGATATGGCTTTAGAAAAGGGGCTGGTCCGTGCTGATCACTGACCTCTGCTTTCCAGCCCATCTGTGGCTAACAGCTGTTCTCTGGTGAGAAGCCCGCATCGTTCTGACCGCCCAGAACACCTGCCGTCAGACCTGCTTACTCCACTCACCATACTGAGCTTTCCAGGAAAACATTCGCTACTGCGACCTCAGCCTTTCCTCTTGCCCAGCTGGTGAAAACGTGAGCAACACCAAGTCCAAGATGGGCTTTTAAATAATCTGCATATTAAATTTAATAAGGCTGCCCCCAAATATTTAGGTAAAGAGGTGGACAGTCACAGAAACACACCACCTGCCCCCCATCCTGTTCTGGCCAGAAGCGTCAGGGAGGGGCATTCACGTGCTGGACACCTCACTGCTGCAAACCGCTTGGCGTCACAGCCTCCATGTTCCCAAAGTGTGTCCGTGGCCTGGACTGAACTGCATCCCACTTCCCACCCCCTGCCCCCAATTCATAGGTTGAAGTTCTAACCCTCAGCTCCTTACAGGACGACTGTGTTTGGAGATACGACCTTCAAAGAGGTGATTAAGTTAAAATCAGCCCCCTAAGGAGGCCGTAATCCCATGTGACTGGTGTCCTTACAAGGAGAGATCAGGACGCACAGAGAGGCCACGATGCCCAAAGGCAGCAAGACGGTGGCCACCTGCAAACTGAGGAGAGAGGCCTCAGGGGACACCGCACCTTGATCCTGGACGTCCAGCCCCTAGAACCGTGAGAGTATAAATTTCTGTTATTTGAACCACCCAGTCTGTGGTATTTCATTATGGCAGCCTGAGCAAACCAATACATCTAGGGAGTGGATACTGTATAAGGTCATCTTCTTGTTCGATAAATGTGATGATTTAAATACAAGTTAAAGCGCCTGGGGATAAACAATCACCTAATTTGTCTGAGGACGAAATTAAGCCCCCAGTACTGGGATGGACTTACTGCAGCGTGTCTTGATTAAAAAGGGATCTGAAGCAGCGGTCCCTGACCTTTTCGGCACCAGGGACCGGTTTCATGGAAGACAATTTTTCCACGGGGGTTGGGGTCGGTTCAGGCGGTACTGGCAGCGATGGGGAGCCATGGGGAGCAGCAGATGAAGCTTCCCTTGCCTGCCCGCTGATGACCTCCTGCTGTGCGGCCTGGTTCCTACCAGGCCGTGGACCGGTACTGGTCTGTGGCCCGGGGCTTGGGGGCCCCGGTCTGAAGTATTACATGGATATGCCTAAATTGTTTATTAACAACTCAATGTTCAGAAAATAAGGCCTCAAATTTATTTGCGACTGACGAGGGATTAATCTCCAAAATATACCAACAGGTCATGCAGCTCAATATCAAACAAACAACCCAACCAAAAAATGGGCAGAAGATCTAAATAGACATTTCTCCAAAGGAGACATACAGATGGCCAAGAAGCACCTGAAAAGATGCTCAACATCACTCACTAGTTATTAGAGAAATGCAAATCAAAACTACACTGAGGGGCTTCCCTGGTGGCACAGTGGTTGAGAGTCCACCTGCCGATGCAGGGGACACGGGTTCGTGCCCCGGTCCGGGAAGATCCCACATGCCACGGAGCGGCTGGGCCCGTGAGCCATGGCCACTGAGCCTGCACGTCCGGAGCCTGTGCTCCGCAACGGGAGAGGCCACAGCAGTGAGAGGCCCACGTACCACAAAAAAAAAACACACAAAAAACAAAACTACAATGAGGTATCACCTCACACCAGTCAGAATGGCCATCATCAAAAAGTCTATAAACAATAAACGCTGGAGAGGATGTGGAGAAAAGGGAACCCTCCTACACTGTTGGTGGGAAGGTAAATTGGTACAGCCCCTATGGAGAACAGTATGGAAGTTCCTTAAAAAACTGAAAATAGAGCTACCATATGATCCAGCAATCTCACTCCTGGGCATATATTCAGATAAAACTATAATTTAGAAAGATACATGCAACCCTATGTTCATTGCAGAACTACGTACAATAGCCAAGACATGGAAACAATCTAAATGTCCATCGACAGATGAATGGATAAAGCAGATGTGGCACATGTATACAATGGAATACTACTCAGCCATAAAAGAGAATGAAATAATGCCATTTGCAGCGACACAGATGGACCTAGAGATGATCATATTAAGTGAATAAGTCAGACAGAGAAAGACAAGTACCATATGGTATCACTTAAGCATGGAATCTAAAAAAACGATACAAATGAACTTATATACAAAACAGAAATAGACCCACAGTCATAGAAAGCAAACTTATGGTTACCAAAGGGGAAAGGTGGGGAGCGATAAATTAGGAGGTTGGGATGGACTTGTACACACTACTGTGTATAAAATAGATAACCAACAAGGACCTACTGTATAGCACAGGGAACTCTACCCAATATTCTGTAACAACCTAAATGGGAAAAGAATCTGAAACAGAATAGAGATATATGTATACATATAACTGAATCAATTCGCTGTACACCTGAAATAACACAACATAAACCAACTATACTCCAATATAAAATAAAAATTAAAAACAAAGAATGAGCAAATACAGTAAAAGTCCTCCTAGACAAAAAATACCAAAACCAAACCAAACCAAACTAAAAAAAACCAATTTGATGCTTAGAAAATAAAGCCTCAGATTTATTTGCCCAGGAGTAAAATACATCACATTTAGATCAAATCCATTTTTTAACTCTTCTTTGTTCTAAATTAACACTTTAATTGAAGCTGGATTTCACTTATTGAGTGTAAACCTAGAATAGCTACTTAACTGTCTGCCATCCTGACTGTAAAAATACAACAATACTTCAGGCTGAAACCTACTAAAAAGCAAATGTTTTATTGCATGTTTCAGGTTTTTCCTCAAAAAAACAAAAGTTTAAACTCAAGGTACTACTATTCAGGGAATCTTTCCTCTCTTCCAGTTTCCAAAGGCAGCCTAATACACTCCACGTTGGCTGGATCGGAAACGGTTTGAGGGGCAGCTCTGGAGTCAGACCATCTGGATTCAGGTCCCAGCCCCACCCCGTATTAGTTCTGAGCCTGCAGGCGGCTTACTTAGTCTCTCGGTGTCTCCCTTTCCTCCTCTATGAAATGGGGGGATTGTCTTGGGCAGTAAATGAGACGATCAGGTAGAGCTCTAGGGTCGGTTCCCAGTACTATTGAAGTTACCTACTCTTACCCTGTAAGACCTCGAGGTATTTGGCATAGATTAGGTCTCCAAGCTGAATGACTCTAATTCCCCGTGTTCAACTCAAAGCACAGCTTTCTGTATCTTTCACATATTTAACTCAAAATGCTCTTTAGAATGAAGCATAAGTAAGTGGCAACATGTCACAGAGACTCTTCATGCCCCAAGTATCCATCCTTACCCTTCTCTCCAGTGATAGAACTTCCCCCATCCTCCCAGCTAAGGCCTGGCCACATTTCCCTTCCCTTCTCCCCTCTCCATGGGGATATGATGGTAGGAGCTGCAGCAACCACTTTGAAAGTCAGTATGGGAGCATGTGTTGAAGCTGGCAGAGCCTGGGCCAGCCCCAGATGGGACGGTGCACCGGCACTATTACATGAGGGTCTTGATTAAGCCACTCTATTTGTAGGTGTCTTATTACAGCAGCCTATCCTGTACCATAGTACATAGTATTCTAAATAAAATCAGTGTGGATTTGAACAAAGATAAAATAGTAGTTTTGTGAAGAGTATGCTCAATTCTCTAACTTTAGATCTGAGACTTGAATTACTGAATCGACCCTTGACAGTCTCCTATTTAGACAAATAAGGTTCCTCTTCTAACAAGAGCGTTAGTAGGGAATTTTCTTCTCTGTGTTGTTTCAGAGAATGTGGGGTTAGAGGGGGAGAATCTAGCAATAAATAATGTTAATATCATCATTGTGTCAGGTACTCTGCAGGATACAATACATAGAGGGGTCCTTTCCTAGTAGCTTAATATTCTGAAACAAACATGCACAAACGAAGTTCCTAATTATTGTGTGGCAATGACCTCACTGCACTAGTTACTATGGGCAGAAAAGAGAGTTTGAGATCACAAAGGACATGAGTACATTTTTTTCTATATTGTATAAAACAAAGTAGGTTCTCAGCTTCTCACCACGTTCCTTCCAACCAATTGGATGGATTTTCATCAACATCGGGATAGTCTGATTTGAAATACGGGCTACGTGGCACATTTGAGATTCTTTTCAGGAATTTCAGAGACCCAGCGGGGCAACTTAAAGAGACAGGTGGGAATTCTTGAGAGAGTCGGAGCCAGGGGTACAGCTGATCTCGGGGAGACTTGTCCTATGTAACCAGTCACCACTGATGGAGCGGGCCCCATGTTGACTCAAGGTCGGAGCATCAGGCACCCTAAATAGTGGGTGATGGGCCAATTGGGTATTTTCTTATCTGGGGACTCAGTGTAGCTTGAACCGGCCACAGAGCAGGAATTAATTGTGTTCAGGCTTACGACCTTCCCAACCCACAGCGGAAAATCAGGCAGCACATGTGTCTGTGCATCTCTGTACAGAGGGAGGGACATATAAACTCAGAACAACTTACAAGACAATTACTGAAAGGAAGGAATGAATACTGTCCAGAGAAATGGGACAGAAGAAAATGGGTTTAACTAGCTCTTAAAGGCAAAGTTCACGTGAAGAGGGATCTGTGGTTCCCTCCCACCTTCTTAGTTACGCACATTTATCGCAGGGGCACGAGCCGTGATTTCCTACCAGATGGGATGGATATAAAGGGTCTGCATATCCAACAAACTTTGACAAAGATCAAATTACAAAATGAGTTAATCAGTGCAGTTAAGTACAACCTATGATATTCTAGGCACTAAGAAAAGGTCATCTCAGTAGGACCCTTAAATCCTCCATTTGTGCTTTCCAGGGTCCCGCTCAGTCCCTCCTATGGCCCTGCTCCTTCACAGAGGATGGAGTCTTTCCCTCCTCGGGGATCGAGAGGATGTGCCCACCCACCTGCCCACGTGCCCCCTTCTACACTAAGCCTCCAGATCCTTGGGAGCCTAGAATTTCCTACCCAGATGGCCCCGAGCCCACATCCGGGGCCAGCCCATGTATCTTTCTGGGGTCCAGTCTCCTAAGGATGGACAGCACCACCAATGTGGACGCCCCAAAGTCCAGGTGGGTGCAGGGCAGGGCCAACGGGTGGGAACAGAAGGGGTGGGTGGAGGTCCCAGCAGGAGATGAGCCACGGCCAAGCCCAGAACTCTGCACAGTCAGAATTCTAAATTGAAACTTGACCTCCTTGGTCATTACAAAGATCTTTTTGTCAGTAGGAAACTAAAAGACCTTTTATTGAGCACTTTGTTAGCTTGGTTTACAATTTTTAAGTGACTTAGGGTATGTGGGCTTCTGTTTTTTGATCAGGCCCAAGCCTAGAGTCTCTCACGGATAAAACTGTCTCACGCTTCATAATACAAGGAAAACCTTTCTTTGATTCATGTGAAGGATTATTATTAGAAAAAAATCTGCTGGGTATTTTTTTTCTTTTTTAAAGTGAGTGAGTTTTTTTTTTAATTCATTAATTTATTTATTTTTGGCTGTGTTGGGTCTTCGTTTCTGTGCGAGGGCTTTCTCTAGTTGTGGCAAGCGGGGGCCGGCCACTCTTCATCGCGGTGCGCGGGCCTCTCACGATCACGGCTTCTTTTGTTGCAGAGCACAGGCTCCAGACGCGCAGGCTCAGCAGTTGTGGCTCATGGGCCCAGTTGCTCCGCAGCATGTGGGATCTTCCCAGACCAGGGCTCGAACCCATGTCCCCTGCATTGGCAAGCAGATTCTCAACCACTGTGCCACCAGGGAAGCCCCTGCTGGGTATTTTTATACGGAGTTTTGATCAGACTCTGGAACACTTCCGATAAATTTTGATGATAAACCCCCAGGGGAGGTCTGTGGGAGTCACAGCATCCTGTTCTCTTTCAAGGTTTTCCATCCCATCAGTTCAGGAAACTTGGGAGGGGGAAGTAAGGAGGAGAGGTGCATCACAACAGTTACTACAGATAGTAATCACTGGGTGTGCATCTCTCTGAAGACTCGCCGCTCTGTCCCTCTGGTTGGTGATCTCCACAATGTTGGGACACTGTAGACCCAGAGGGAACATTCCTCACGGAAACGGGTGGCGTAAGAGCAGGGCAGCAGAATTTACACTTCGCAGAATAAAACGGGATGTGCTGGCACATACTGTGATGTCTGGTTTACGATCCTCATATACTTGGCTATTTCTCTACGGAGTTTTAATAGTATGTGAAAGCGTTATTTGCTAAGATCTGATTAAGCAGAGAATCCAAAGAAAACGGAGGCACTGGGATCAATCTTCTTGAAGCTATAAATTTGGAAATTGTTGTCTTTTTTTTTAACCCTAAAATTTTCAGGAGAAAGTTAATTCAGAGGCGCTAACAGCCCTCTCTTTTCTTTCGCATTTATAAAATTAAGAGGTAAGAAACACAGGTTGTCAGAGAGACCTCTTTCCTATTGGTAGCTTTTAAAAATAATCCAGTTTTCATTTTATTAATAAGGACATTCAGAACTTCATTGGTCCATGGGATACTTTCAATTCAGTAGCAAAGATTACAAACATGTTCACTGGCAAACTTCCAGGGTGTCAGCAGACAGAAAACGGTGCAGAAATCTTAACACAGGTGGTAACTTAGCTATAAAACGACCCGTACTCACTGCCCTATCCTACCCAGACCTTATCCCACTACCACGGAGACCTG
This sequence comes from Leucopleurus acutus, assembly GCF_964270905.1. Taxonomy (NCBI): domain Eukaryota; kingdom Metazoa; phylum Chordata; class Mammalia; order Artiodactyla; family Delphinidae; genus Leucopleurus; species Leucopleurus acutus. The sequence continues at coordinate 80,291,415 of NC_139157.1, forward strand.
CATACAAACAATGGAGATTGCGTGTGCCACTGCAGGAGAAGCAAAATCAGCTGGAGAAAGTAAGAACTGCTGAAGGTGGCTGTAATCTCCCCAAATATTATCATCTGGAAATGTTTCACTTCAGTTTGTTATATCACAATTGGAGGCTTATTTGGATTTCTGTTTACTAACTATATCTGACTGTACAAATTAGTTCATCAGCTTAATTTCTAACGCCTGTTCTAGAGGATGGGCGTAACATTTTTTTAAAAAGTAGTTATATCTATTTACTGAGTGATCAGAAAGGTAATTTATGCTTTAAGAGGAAGTAAAATATATCAAGATTACTAGTAGGCATAGAAGGAGTTAAGTTGATTCAAGAGAACAATTTCAGATTCTGAGTGGAAAGAGGAGAGTGAATTGTTCAGTGGGAGAGGGCAGAGGGAGACAGAGAAGAGAGACCACTTTTCCTGGGGCAAAAGAGACCACAAGAGTGAGGGTGGCCATCAGCACGGCGGATTCTGAGCAGCTGGTCTCTGTAAAGCAAAGCGCTCTGACAATTTCATTTCAGGCTGGCACGGAGATCAAACCATGCCTAAGAGGATGAACAAAACAAGCGGCAAAATGGGCAAGTTAAGTAAACAGTGGTAATTGGAGGCCTGGCCACACAGGTCTTGGGAGTAATTTGGGGGCTGGCTGTGCCCCAGTGATGGAGAGAGTCCATGAGTGACAGGGACATCGCTTATGTACAAAAGGGTCAACGTGGGCCGTTTGAGAACCTGCTGGCTGGCGGCTTCTCTACTGACTGTGGTTAAAATGTGTTAAATAAATACCATATGATATCACTTATGTGTGGAATCTAAAATATGACACAAATGAACCTATCTACAAAACAGAAACAGACTCACAGATGTAGAGAACAGACTTGTGGTTGCCAAGGGGGAGGGGGTTGGGGGAGGGAGGGATTGGGAGGTTGGGATTAGCAGATGCAAACCATTACATATAGGAGGGATAAACAACAAGGTCCTACTGTATAGCACAGGGAACTATATTCAATAGCCTGTGATAAACCATAATGGAAAAGAACATGGAAAAGAATGTATAATATATGTGTATAACCGAATCACTTTGCTGTACAGCAGAAATTCACACAACACTGTAAATCAACTATACTTCAATTAAAAAAAGTATAAGTGTTAAATAAAACATAAAGTTGCACATCCAAAGAGCAAGAGAAGACCCTTAGGAAATAAAAAGAAAATGCTTGTTGGATAGAAAAATTGGTAAATCAGAATATTAAAAATTTGGGGTCTTTAATTTTTACCCTTCTACCATCCATCTTTAGAAAATTAGGTGAACAAGAACTTGAAACATACAATGGGATAAAAGCCTAAAATGTGTGCTGATGGCGGGAAACTCTGGTGACCAAGGCTCACCAATCTACACTATGGTGTTGCCTATCTCTTAAGGCATATAAGGAGTTAACTGAACTATGTCAAGCAGTATTTAAAGATTCTGTGGGTGGGACTTCCCCGGTGGTCCAGTGGTAAAGAATCCACCTCGCAGTGCAGGGGACGCGGGTTTGAACCCTGGTCAGGGACCTAAGATCCCACGTGCCGCGGAGCAACTAGGCACGCGTGCCGCAACTACCGACTCTGCGCACCTCAACTAGAGAGCCTGTGCACCACAACTACTGAGCTCGTGCGCCTCCACTAGAGAGCCTGCGAGCCGCAAACTGCAGAGCCCATGTGCTCTGGAGCCTGTGCGCCACCATCAGAGAGAAGCCCGCGTGCCGCAAATAAGGCCTGATGCGGCCAAGAATAAAAAAATAAGAATAAAAATAAATAAATAAACCTTAAAAAAAAAGATTCTGTGGGCAAATAACAAATGTGCCTCAGCGGACATCTAAGCGTTGAGTGAAAATGTTAACCAAATGAGGGATAGGAGTTATACACATATTATTGACACTAATTTGACATCCTTAACCAAGTCAATTCCTATCTGCCTCTCACTTTTCCTGATATTGCTTATTATTCTCAAAGCATTGTCCTTAACTTGGTTGTAAAATAATGACGGTCCTGATAGTTTAACGAGTTAGAGAAGCATTAGGTGGTAACGGCAAAAACGTTTGATTTTGGTTTAGCTGCATATATAGACTGAAAGTGTCTCCCAGCTCCCCAGTTCATATATTGAAACCTACAGTGTGGTGGGACTTGAAGATGGGGCTTTTGGGGGGGGATTAGGTCATGAAGGTGCAGCCCTCATGAATGGGGTCAGTGCCCTTACAACAGAGACCCCCAAATGCCTGATTGCTCCTTCTACCATGTGAGGTTACAGCAAAAAGATGGCCATCTATGAACCAGGAAGCAGACAATGCTGGTACCCTGACCATGGACTTCCAGCCTCCAGAGCTGTGAGAAGTAAGTTTCTGTTGTTTACAAGCTACCCAGTCTACAGTATTTTTGTTACAGTAGCTCAGATCGACTGAGACATTACACCTCGTCAGGTGGGAGCAGATAGACATGGCCAAGATTGTACAGCTGTAACTCTTTTCCAGAAGGAAAACACCCTGATGTAACTGAAAACAAACCTGACATTTTTTCACTAGAGCAGAAGTAAATTTATAAGAATATTAAATACTTTTCTTAATATATCTTGAGGCTTATGTGATATGAAAGCAGTACAATAATTTCTTTTTGGCAATATTTATTTTCAGTCCACAGAAATGAGGATTAAAAGAATACTAAAAATAAACACTGAGCTGAAATCCTGAAATGGGTACGACAGGTGGATTACACTGGTCCATTTTAGAACAGAATAGACCTGAAACTTAGCACCGGCACTTTAAAAATAAGTGATCTCATCTAAACTCTTTGTTCAAAGAACCCAAGGTACGGTCAGTAATCCTTAGCTGGGGTCACACAGCTTCTAATGCCACAGTGAAGATTAGAGCCTGAATCTTCTGCTGCAAACTCTCTCTGTCTGGCCTTTACTGTAGATAAAACTTCAATTCCCATTTTGTAAAGAAAGAAAAAGTTTCTTCATGAAAGCAGTGAGACAATGAGTGGATTGTTTGTTTCAGAAAGAGCAGACACTGTCACAGTCCATTTATTCACCCTTTAACAGGCCAAGTCCAACCTCCAGAGACTTCAGCATCTGTGCTACAATAAATTGTTACCTAACAGATGGTGCCACCTGGGTGCAGCCGTATATAGTGAACAGGAACCCAATCACTGCAGATTAGACAAGGTCCAGAGAGATGGCTCTCCGTTCTGCAGTTCTGAGAGGATTTGGCTTGCAAACCTAATTCTGAAATACTATAGTAAAAGGCTCTCAATAATGCTTCTTGAAATTACCTCTAAAGAAGTACAAAAGGAGAGAAGTACTGTATGTCCCTGGTACCCTAAATGCTTGGTAAGTTGATTTCAGCTGTATTTCTCTGCCAACAAGCAAATTCACATTTTTTGAAACAGAATAAGAAGTCAAGTTCTAAATCAATCTGAGAAAAACACCACTTTTATAGATTTGAAAACTTCATCTACTTTTTGCTAAGTTAAAGGCAAAAACACAAAAAAATGGAAAAAGATGAAACTTTGGAAGGCAGTGGTGAAGACAATTATCTCACAAATAAACAAACAATTCTGATGAGAAATGATGTCTGATTTTGTAAAAGTTAAATACCGTGGAAACAGAGACCAGCAATTTCAATTGTTGAATGAGATATTTCTCTTCAACCTTTATATTTTCCTCCAAGGGCACTGCAATACAGTGTTGAAACGGAAAGCCATTTTTCTGGTTTTCTTGCAACCCAGGGCATAATAATTATATTCACAAAGAATTCCACTATTTGCAAAGTATTTTCAATTTGTTGATGAGGGAACCACGTTTTGACTTACTAGGATTTGTAACCAACAGTAGGAGAGCATATGGCTGGGGGAAACGCAGGTGAAATATCAATTAAACAAAATGTGTAAGAACTACTAGACCCTCAGATCACGCACACACACACAAACACACACACACACACACACACACAGGAAAAGACAAAGGAAAGGACCAGCAGCTTTCATTGTTACAAGCTCTTTAACTGTTTTAGATCAAAGTTAAATTGACCAATATAGCTTAAAAATTTCAAGTTTTTCACATCAGGAAAAATGCCCTCTTCTTAGTTAGAAGAAGGCACATTTTCCCTCACATCCATTTGTCTTTCACTTTCCTGGGAAGACCGATTTCTCCTACCCTTCCTCTCTTCCGACTCCATCCTGATCTCTGCTAACGCCCTTGTCCTCCTCTTCTGGGGACCATGGTGCCCCTCCCTCACCTTGGCAGCATTCCTGCCTTTCACTTTCTCTCCTCTTCTTCTCTTTAATTTTGCTCTTTAAACCCTGGAACTCTCAAAGTTTCTCCTTCCACGAACTGTCTGCCTTCTACACACTGTTCTCTCATATATGTGCATACCTGGCCACCCTTCATTTCCCAAATATACGTTGACACTTAAATGGCATCCTTATTGGACTGTGGACTCAAAATTGAAAGGAGCTTGCCATCTGGTGGGGGAGGAAGACATACCAGCGATTCTAATTCAGCAGGATAAGAAGTGTAATTATGCCCACGTGAGTGACAGGACAAAGGACAGACTTAACATCCCTTTCGAGGTGAGTTAAGGAACTTCCCACAGAGGAGGAGATGCCTGAGCTGTACATTGAAGGTTAAAGAAACTGCTGGACAGATCAGCAAGGCACAAGGTATTCAGGACTGTGGGGCGAGGGTCCCCCGGAAGCCTCTCCACTAAGTATCAGAACAGCTGTGCCTCTAATTCTTCATTGTCTGGAATATGCACCCGATTCTTTATGTCTGTAATACCTACCATCCGGAATGTTTTATCTTATTTCAAAACTGTACTTTCAAAGTTCACAGTAAAAAACACTGGCCTTTTCTCAGTGCAAATTCTGTTTGGATCTCTGGCAGCAAGATCCCCCAATACAGGCCGAAATCAGGGAACTACAGTGTTCCCTGACTCACTGGAAACCTGGGGAAATTAGTAATAAAGTATAGCAAAGAGATGGACAGCCAAGGCCATGTGCTACTATGGTTCCCTTCCTAGCTCTTAATCTCATCTTTTTTTTTTGTATCTTTTAGTCATCTCTTCTTTCTATTGCCCCTTAAAAATGGTTTCTCCCAAGAATTCATCTTTGATGTGGAAGTTTCCAGCCTCCTCCGAGGAGCTCCCAAACTCTCTTGACTGACATGGATATATCATCCCTATGTGGGTAACTCCTGTCGAGATTTCTCCAATCTCAGCATCTTTCCTGAATTTCCAATATATTTCTGCCCATTTGCACCTAAGGAATCCTACCAGCCTCTTGGAGTTCATAACATGTTGGAAGTTTCTGTTGCTTTTATGATGTGTCACCTTGGCTAGGCTATAGTCCCTGGTCGTTCAATCCAACACACATGTAGGTGTTGCTGTGAAGGTATCTCGTAGGTGTGATTAGAGTCCATAATCAGTTGACTCGTATAAGGGAGACCATTTCAGATAATGTGGGTGATTTAAAGGCTTTGAGAGCAGAAGTGAGGCTGCCCTGATGGAGATGCCCCATGTGTGGGCCATAGCTTCAGCCAGGGCCCACGGCCACCCTGCCCTTCCTGGGGCTGCCCTGTGGATTTCAGACGTGCCCCACGATCACATACTATATACCAATTCCTGGTAATAAATCTCTTAATATATGTCTCCAACAGATTTTGCTGCTCCGGTTCAACCCTAACTGGTAGAAGTTTACAGATCCCCAGTGGTCTTCTCTACTGATTTCCCATTTCTGCTAAAGGGACTGCCGTTTTTCCAAGATCCAACGTGGTTATCTTTGCTAGTGTCACCTTCTATCACCCCTACCTGTTCCTTCCATCTTGCTTCAGTTAATCTCGTCACGTTGAGATTCTTGTCATTTCAGTTGGGTTTGTACAACCACAGCAGACTAACTTTCATAAAGATGTCAGTCTCCGGCTCCCATGTTACTGGCCCGTGTTCCCATGTTTTATCCCCACCAACTCTGCCGTATTTGCCTCTCTTGATTCCCTGATGGCAACCTTCTGCTCCAGCCAGGCGGCTTCCAGCCTGTTCCTGATTTATGAGCTGACATTTCCTGCCTCCAAGCTTCTCACAGCCCCACCTACCTGGGGTACACCCCTCACCCTGCCGGCTTCCCCTGCCAGCCCTTTAATTCAGCCTCAAGCATCTCCGTCTACAACCAGGTCAGACCAGCCTAAGTTGCAGTGACACTGCTCTTTCGATTCCTGGATTAATGGGTTCCTTAGAAGTTAATTGGTAATTGACTATGAATTGCTCTATGAAAACACTTAGATGAATGTGATGGACTTCTAATAAAATCCTTCATTTACAGGTCATTTTTTATCCGAATCTCTCCGCTCAGCATTCTCCTGGTCAGAGTGCTTCGTGAGACACGGCTCTCTTGCAAAAATGTTTAACGAGTGAATTGCTGACTGAATCTTAGAAACTAAAGCTCAGAGCATTAACTACACACCTTCACAGAAGCCCAGAGTGGTGCCTAATAATTGGCCAATCAGATAAAGAAATATTCCAGACCACACTGATTCTGTACTGTTGGTCTTACACCAAGTTTAAAGTGTGAAGAAAAAAAATACACTTTTTTACTTGGGTAGAAAAATAATGTCTTGCTGCCCATTAATCATAAGCAGAGATAAGAAACAAGAAGATGTTTCACTCAGTTGCTTAAAGGTGAGGATGGTGTGAAATCAAACAGATGTTAAGATTCCTTTTGAGACAAATGACTTCAACTAAATTGGGAATTAGGGGAGGGAAAGATATAACTTACGACGTATTACAGCCATCCTAAGCATATTTATGCCTTCTTTCCATGGACAAGCCCTGCTTCTGAAGTTAAGTGTTAATTGGAACTAAAATTAGGAATTAGTCCCATGTGTTACTCAGAATATAAAATAAACATGTAAACAAAACAGAAACACTGTGGCGAAGACTTTTCTTTGCTAATGTATAAAACCTTTCATATGCAAGCGTCCTCCATCAGATTATGATTTTTTATGTTTTCTTTTGTTTTTTTTTTTAGAAAGAAGGAAGAAAGAAAGTTCCAAGTGTTGATTTCACCACACAGATTATACGCTTAGTCTTTGGAGAACAGGACTGTTTTTGAATATATATAAATAAGACTGCCCTTTTCCAGAGGGTTCTCAGAATGGCTTTGACGCAGCTCTCATGAAGACAATACTATACTTGCAATTTCAGCCAGACCTTTTGTGACATCAGCATATGAGTGAATAAGAAAATGAATTAGGAAAAAAAATTACCATACTATAATTCTCCATGTGAATTATCTGAAAGCACAAAATGAGGCTATTTTTGAAAGTTCCTTACATTCTCAACATGTATGTTTTTTTCTAATCTAAAGCTAGTTAAAACATACTTATTATCTGAGAATTTAATTAGTTTCTCTGAAATACTGCTGAGAACGAACTTCATAAATAGGTAGTCTTAGGACAAAAAGTACAAACTATCTTAAATAACACAGTTGGTAAGAGTCATCAGAAGTTATTCCCACAAACAAGTTACATTTCTCTGGTCCTTGCCTGACTAGAACACATGAAAGGCAAAATTTTTGGAGCCTTATATGATATATAATTTCAAAAGGTAATGAAAATATACTTGTACATTTCCAAAAATAAATGTCCATATAAAAGTAGTATTTCATTGTGTGTAAAAGGGTTCTGTGATATGCAGAACAGCTGATGCAATTTTAAACACAAATGAAATTGCTTTAAAGAAAAAGATAATTTTGTGATAACACGAAGAGGTATGTTTGAGTTGAAGCACCGCCCCATTTTAAATCCAGCTTTAAAATCCTGTAAGCCTAGGTTTAAAGTTTATCATATTTGGACCTTACAATTTTATACACATACCTATAGTAGCAACATCCTTCTATAAGTACTTCATCCGCCACATCCTTTTTACGTTTTTTCTTTTTCATTCAACTGTTAGTAATCTCAAGTATAATACTACCTTTGTTTGCAAACTGTTCACACGGTTTTGAAAGCTTCAGACAAACAGGAATTTGGCTTTTGGTTTTAGTTTTCTGAGATGCTGTACATTAACTAACAAACTCCTCTTAGGACTTAGTAAATTCAGATACAGAACACACACTTACCTCGTGTATCTTGAAAAAATGAAGAATCAGCATTAAGTTGTTCTCAGAAGCTTTGACTTCGTTTAAGTAACTTGTGCTGCCTTGGGAAGGAAGATCGGAGCTCTGGGAAGCTCTACTTTCTCTCTGTCTCTCCTTCCCCACCCCCGCCCCTCCCTCTCTCACACACACAGGATGATTAAATTGCTTCTGCCAAGAGTGTTTTTTCCAGAACCTATTATATTATACGACCACGAAGTGAAAAATCACTCAGTAAACTTGCTCTGCGTCATCTCATAAATTTGAAAAACTGCTAAATTGTCACAACGGGAAAGCTGCTACACAGTCACAAAACTTTAAGCAAACTATATAATGAAGACATATTTAAGTCAAATGAAATGAAGATCTGTTGCTTACTTTATGAAATAGCGTGTTGCTTCCCTGGTTATGTAAGAAACATTGGAGAAGTTAAGCTCAGGGCTAACAGATGATTTCCAGGGTAGACCTCTTGAAAGCGCTTTTGCAGGGGCAAGAGGAAGGTCTCACATGGGTGTCTTGCCCTGTTCCCGCACTTGTAATACATGTGTAATACACTAAAGCTGTCAAAATCATCCCCTTCCAGATGCACTCAGAAGTTTCCTTTGCTTCCTCTGCAGCCCATCCCCCTGCCAGGAGACAGCGCCAGGGCAAGGGAGACGGTAAAGCTCAGAAAAGGAAAAGGGCCCAACTTCTGCTGAGCATGTTTTTACACACGGGGCCCGATGCTCAGTGCTTTACACACATTTGCATTAACCCTCGTCATAACTGGCCGGTATTGCTGGGGTTGCTGTATTTTACAAGTATGAGAACTCGGGCTCTGGACTTCGGTAGCAGTTAGTATATGGGAAAACTACCACCACCTGCGAAACCAAACCTCCAAACAAAAGCAAATTCCAACTAAGCCTCCCATGCTTTAAACCTAAGTGGCTCCTTAAGCCCTGTTCATGAGGAAGGAAAAATGGCAGGAACAGAACCATTTTACCACCATCATGTTTGGTTTCTTGGGGTAGGAAAAAAACCTTTATTTGAAAAATACGATTTTTTTTTTTTTTTTAGCAGAACCATTTCGGAATGAGGAGTAAGTTGTCAAAGATAACCAAACAAAAACATTTTTAAAATGCTGTTGTTACAGGCAGTGGCCCCAATTATATAATATCTATAATATCTTAACACTACTTAGTAGGCAAAAAGTTTATTGTATTTTATGAGTAATAAATATGAAATGGACTGTATGTAGCTGCCTGTTTTGTTTTTCACCCCGACCGTGTTTTTTCCTATGGTCCCTCCTTGCTTCCAAAATGAGCATGAATAGGTGAGAGGTCGTCGGGTGATCATACTTGCCGGTAACTCAGGACAGTCCTGGTTTACGCCTGCTGTTGTAGCGTATTATTAATAACGTTCCCTTTTCACTCTCAAAGATATTCCAGCCTGGATGATAAATTACACAGTCCACATACATATGTAAGAAGTAGAGCAACAACAAGTTAAATTCAACTAACCCTGCCTGAAACCAGTTCCACGTGATATTCTGGAATTTCATTCACACGGTCGTTCAAGTTACAAGGGATGGAAACGGCGAAGAAGGGAAGCCCGCGGAACTCAAGAGTCTAGCCTGACGGCTCTGTGCATCTGCCTCCCGGGCCCTGAGGTATGTACCTGGGTCTCTTGCACGAGGAAACATTTGTGCACTTCTGTCGGCACAACCGAAGCAGTTGTCTTGGGGCCAGAGTAACGGAAAAGGGACAAGATTATAAGCGAGCTTTCACATATAAAATGGCACGTGGGCAGTCTTTCACGACCAGCGTGGAAGCCCTCAGGCTGCTATTTTCTTTCCTTTGGATGTTCTTAACGGGGTGGGGATGGCAGCCCCCGCGTGACCCCCTGAGATCCCGCCAGGAGACCTCGATCCCTCTGATCAAGTGCAGCTGCCCTCAAAGGAATGATAGGAAGTCATTCGACTTTGGACAGCGCAACGCGTCTGTTTGGAGGATCTCTTTAAGAAGATGCGTTCCCCGGGAAAGCCAACATGAGGACTACAGAGAAAAGTAACCAAAGGGGTTTGGAAATGGGTGGGCACGAGCCTTACTGAAAACTCAGCATGCATCACGGCGGCACGTGGAGGGGGCCGACAGAGGGGGAGGCTTGCCTGTGTGGAATGTTCTGGACAAAGCCGGAAGGTCAAGAGTGAAGTCGGGCCTGAGCCCCAACGGAGAACGGAAGGCACGGAGAGCGGAGGAAGAGGAGGGGCTCCATGAGCAGACCTGCATGTCTGGGCGAACCAGGACCAGGGGAGGTGACCTCACCGAGCTTGCGGCTGGCACAGCTGCCCACCTCTGCCTGTGCTGGTGCCGCAGGAACCCACAGGCCGGGCGCCCTTCCTGCAACCCTGGGGGGAGACCCCGGGAGGAAGCCACAGGAGCAGGTGCTGTGGGAGCCTTGCCTCCGGCCCCTTGGCCCTCCCTGTTCCCGTCTGCAAGGATGCCTTCTCCCTGCAGGACCCGTGACTCTCTGCAGGGGCTCTGACTGTGGGACTCCCACGTGGAAAAGAGGCCTGAAGTGCCAGGAAGCTGAGGACCCTGGAAGCAGCGCCCTGTTGATGTTGAGTGGGACTTCCTGGATAAATGCCAGCTTCTCCCTCGGGGAGATGCCGCTATGCTGTCTCCCATAGAATCCCAATGGGATGGAGCCCCAGTTGCTTAGGGCACTCATCTACCAAATAACACACCTTATACTGACTTCCTTTTCCTGTCTCGTTGCCCTGGGATCACCTCAATAAACTACCTGCACTCAAACCTTTGTATCAGGGTCCGCTTTCAGGGAAGCCCCACCTGCACGGCTGACAAAGAGAAGCTTACTTTATTTTTCAAGGCCGGAGAGATATGTGGTTTAGCCGATGTTTGAAAAATGTGGACATTTTTTTCTTAGCCAACTGATCAGTATTTTATAACCATTAGAATAACGTAAGTTTTACTTGACGTAAACCATGAAAGACAAGCCTTCCACAGACAGCGTGTGACAAATGCACATACGGCGCAGTTTCCTTCAGGTATTCATCCTCTTTCACAGTGTGGACGTTCTTGTACGGCTGTCCATCCTGACTGTTTCTAAAGGTATAAGTATACTTCCGTCCACTGAGAACTATATGCCCATGGTCTGTTTCCTTGTCCTAATGTTAGCAAACAGAAGTAGAAACTAGATCAGAAGGGAAACTAGAGTGAGACAAAGTTAAAGATATGCACAGACCACACAGAAAACATAAACGATGGCTCTGGCAATCCTAGGGCAAAATAATAGGGGCTCCAGAATTGAGGTATATTCGTAGGAACAGGGACAGGGGTTGGCCTGCAGCCAGGCTGCAACAAGGAGGGGAGACGCCTGGAGGGGAGAAGTCAACGCCTGATGAGAGGGTGCGTTTCCTTGGAAGCTGGTGCGGAGGTGCCGGGAGCCCCTGTGACCGCAAGTCTCACCGGAACGCGGGGGGTGGGGCGGGGGAGGGCTGTATGACTAGCCTCCGCCCCACACCGACAGCAAGCCCTAAATCAGATAACCTTTGCAATCAGCTAAAGAAGGCCTAGCGCCATTTAAGGAACTTTCTAACTCCCCAGTTATCCCCTTAAGCAGTTCCTTGATGCCTCAAATGCCTGTATTTAAGGAAACTGTGTTCATTATACAATTAGAAATCAAATGCAAACACCTGGTCAAAGAAAGCAAGTGTAAATGCGTCTCTCAGCATAAAAGCAACCAATCATATGCTTTCTACCTTTTTTGTATGTCTTAAATAGTGCTTAATGAATAACTTTTTAAAAGAGAGAGTCACTGTCAATAAAAAGGCATATATATATATCAGAATCCTTTCGAAGAGGAGGGGCTAGTTAATAAGTTTTTATTTCAAATCCAAATACTTGCCTTTATCTTAACTCATATTCTTGCATCTACTCTTGCCTTTTCCCCCTTCCTGGTCCCATGCTCCAAATAAACAGGAAAAGCTTTCAATCCGCTAATCAGATCATTCCCCATCTCTGTTTAAAACCCTTCCATGGTATCCTGCTGCATTTAAGACGAAACCAAGATCGTAAGCGTGGTCCCGAGGCCCCATCGGACCTGGCCCCAACCTGCTCTCAGGAAGGGTCTCACACCACTCTCTCCCTTTCTCCCTAGACTATAGGCTCCTGACCTTTCACCTCCTCAAAATCCCCATCAGTTTTCCCATCGCAGGTCTTTACCCATAATATTTCTTTTGCTGAAATCTCCTTCCTCTGCTCTGCCTGCCCCCCCCCCCCCACTGCCTGGACCACCCATCTCGACCCTCAGGTCCTGGAGGAAACCTCACTGCCTCCAGCCCAGGTCAGCCCCCCTTGCAGGGCTCTCCCGGGGCCCTACAACCCTTCCTAACACCTAACGTGCTTGAGATGACCTTCTGTGTCTGTCTCTCTGTTACACTGTAAGATCCTGAGGGATCTATTCTGCTTATGATGCATTCTCTGAGTTCAGCACAGTGCCTGCCACACGGTAGTTGCTGAATAAATATATTCTGAACGAATGAATAAACAAACCAGTGATGCAAGGTCTTCTGGCCCCAAATTCCATATTCTTTGTGTCATCTCTCTCAGAGCATGAGGAATTGGACAATTAAACTGATGGGGAAAAAATGACACGAATAAAAATGAATAAAAAATTGGTTAGAAACCCAACTTGGAAGACATAAATTTGGCAACTACCTATTTATTTTTAATTTACCCCAAACAAATGGAAGTTTTGAATGAGGAATTTTTATCATGCAGCTGTTTTGTTTGATATATGGATATATAACATAACTGAGGATAAAATTAGTGTGGGTTAAATTTGGTACATATTTATGCAGTTTGCTTTTTTAAAAAGTCTGTATGTGGCGTCACTTTTTTTTTTCATTATACATAAGTAGGTGCTTTAGTGTCCAATTTGCATTTGTAATTTTGTTTGCTCATTTTTTTTCTTAAAAAGGCTTTCCATTATCTTCAGACCCTACAAAATCTAAATATGCCTATGGTAAGCAGAATAATGCTCCCCTCATCCCCCAAAAGATGTTTGCGTCCTAATCTCTAGAACATATGCTACACTACCTGGCAAGGAGGAATTATGGTTGCAGATAGAATTGTTTGCTAATCAACTCACCTTAAAATAAGGAGTTTATCCTGGATCTTCAGGGTGGAGGGGAGTATAATCCTAAGGGTCCTTAGGAGAGGAAGAGAGATGCAGGTCAGAGTAAGAGTGACGTGATGACTTTAAAGATGGAAGAGGGCTGCGAGTGAAGGAGTGACAGCAGCCCTCTGGTTCTGGGTGGCAAGGAAGTGGATTCTCCCCTGGAGCCTCCAGAAGGAACCCAGCCCTGCCCACACCTTGACTCATTTTGGACTTCTGACCTCCAGAACTGCAAGATAATATACTTCTGTTGTTTTAAGCCACGAATCTGTGGTCATTTGTTACAGCAGCAAAAAGAAACGAATACACTGCCCTTACCAGGAGACTACTCAAAAAGTTATTACTCTGCAAAAGAGACCTCCCTAAATTTTTCTTTCATTTATAAGATGATCTCATGATCCAAATCCTGAGAATAATTATAGGAGGTTTCCAAATAATTTTGAAAAAAACTACCATTGATGAGGATTTCTAAGGCCAGGAAACATAATCTACTATAAATGCTATTAAGTTCACACCTACAGGAAATAGAGTCATTTGTGATTAGAACCCATTTTATGGGTTTATTCAGTACCTAAGAACAACTGTACACACATAAAAAAACACTGCCTTTTCTCGTATCTTTAGATACACACACACACACACACACACACACACACATTTTCCTCTTAAGACTACACAAACCTACATTTAAATCCTAACACTACCACTGCTATAATTTTTGGTAAGTTGTTTAAGTTTTCTCTTGTGTAAAGCGGAAACAGCTTGGTTTTCTGGAAGAAGTAGAAATGATATATGTAAACTACCTAGGGCAGGATCTGATACCTAAAAGGCAAGTAGCTATTATATTAATAATAACTTGGTATTTATGGATTTTTACATGGCATAACATTGTACTGCCAACCCTCTGTGTTTTCTCACAAATAAGGACTTTGACTAGTAACATTTCCGTATATGCTTGAGAACAGTTTTTAACAGGAAGCCTATTTCATCAGGAAGATAAAGACAGTGCTCTGGTCAGAAGCTAGGCGATAAAATATAACATAAATGAACCTTACACAAAAGGGAACTTCAAATTAGCATTAATTGCGATTATTGAAAGGGTGTTTCTAACCCATTATTTGACAACAATTAGAATATCAGGAAAGCTAGATGCTACTTGCTGCTTTGAAGGTATGGTGAGGGGCGGGGTGAAATGCAGGAAAGCAGGTCAGTGAGTGAGTAGGAACTGCTAACCCACTGCTTAGGAATCTGGAAGGACTGTAACATTTGAATTTGAAGAGTCAACAAAACTCTGATGTGTAGATTTTTCTGTTTTCGCCAAGTCACCCCCATTAAAGCTAACATGCCTACCCGATACATTTTATACAACTTCTGTTAAAAGTCCATGAAAATGACTGCACATTAAAAGTCTCTTGGGCTTCCCTGGTGGCGCAGTGGTTGAGAGTCCGCCTGCCAATGCAGGGGACACGAGTTGGTTACTTTAAAAACACAAGAACATATATTTGAAACCCAACCTTGGGCAGTACTTTGCCTTTGTAATTAATGTCTCATGAGCATTATGTATTTCACATGACCCTTGAAGGAAAATTCTTGTCACCTAGACGGGTAACCTTTGTTATTTTACACATGAATTAGAAGAAATGCAAGTCAAAATATAATGATTAACTTCCGTGTCCTCGAAAGGTTTTGGTGACTCCATGGGTGCTAAACGTTAATTTAATACACTTTGCCATTTATGTTACTACTTGAAACGCTCAATATTAAGGAGGGCCATTGAAGATGTGCCTAACTGTCCAGGTAATATTTGGAAAGGTCATTATTTACAAAAATAAGGTGAATTGTTTTCTACTGAGACGAGGCTCAAAGAACACAGGTGAATGGGAGGTGGGGATCCTGACTTAGGTGGCTTCTTAAATGCCTTAAGTGACATATTACACTGAAGATGTACCATCTGGTCTGATATTAATGGCTGAGGCTGGGTTATCCACCCTGAGAGGCAGTTATCGTGTCATCTGAAGACACATCTGTGTAGACAGCACACAGGCAGGTGTGTACGAGAAGCATGATGGACCAGAAGGTCACGGGCCTCTCAACCTCCACATCTACCTTTTCCCTCCTTCTCTCCTCCCACAAGGCAAAGGGTCTCTCCTCTTGACTGATTAGACGCTGCCCCCTCCTGCCTTCTCCAGAACCAAGCTCTATTAAGGACATTCCCTCTCCATCTTTTTATCCTAACATTTTCCTTTCATTAGAGCTTAAGTATTTCAAAACCTATACTTTTCCCTCGCAAACTTAACGGGCCCTTCTTCTGTGTTCATATCGCAGGAAATTACATTTAAATAATGTTTCCTTTATCTGTCCCCATGTAATCTCTAGGTAAGTTTAATATTTTGCAAACAAGAATTTCTCCTGAATTTAGCAAAGCAGCCTGGGCTAATCAGAAATCGTGGGATCTCAGCAGCCCCTTCTAAGTATTTCTTTCAGTTCTCATGCCAACATACAATGTTACTTTGCATTAGAAACACTCAGTGGAGTGTTTGTGAGACAATGACGGTTGCCCCAGAACTGTAAACATCTCTCCATAACTTTCATCAATCCACCTCACCCATCAGACACCGTCTTTAATTATACTGTGCTGAATTATTATATTTTCTGAAGCCTATGCTTCTTTTCATCAGTATTAGCACTATTTTTTCCTAACCCTAACCCTAACTTCACTCATTTCTATGAAGGACAAATTACGTTCCTGTAGTTGCGCAGATCCAGCTCCTGCTTTGGTAACTTGCTGTGCTGTTACCCAAGGGGGTGACCCCTTGCAAATGCATCTCTCCAACCAGAAGTGGCTGCATTTGGGGGAGTCAATGAATGATGTGTGAAGGTTAGGGCTGCACAAGAGTGAGCCACGAAGGGAAAAAACCACTAACGGTTTGCTTTTTTCTTTTCCCAATCTCTGCAAATAATCTGACTCAATATATTTTTGTGCTTAGGAAAAAAAATCAACAAAACCTTTAGTGGAATGACTGTGAGATTCCGTGGCATTATACCTGGGACCGTTATTAGCATATTTAGTTCCAGGTTTACGGAAATGCTAAGTGTTGAATAGTACATATGCTTAAAACTCAAGTAAAGGAGGTTTGGATGAAAGTCTTTGAGACTTGCTTAGAACCAGGAGGGCAAATAGAAGTCTTTTCTCAGGAAGATCTGTGGAAAAGGACCTTCAGTCCTTAGGCTACAGGCCAAGCTGGCTCAGGGTGAATTACTGTTAGCTCTGACCGTCGGATTGTGGTGCTAGATGAGGTCTCCAGCTTGTCACCCCTGCTGTCCAGTTAGTTGTGCTTTGCTCTGCAGCCACGGACTGCACTGAAAACCTCTGCTGTTTAACACCCAGGTATGGACATCTGGCCTTCAGATCCTGGCTAGTGATCCCGGGGAATGTAAGCAGTGTTTTAGAGGATATCTGAAGGTAAGGAATAAGCATGGAATTTAGAGAAGAATGCTCTTCCACATTTGCTAGAAGCTTTGGGTAATTTTTATAGTAAAATATACATGAGTATGTAGTCAATGGAAGGCTAAAGTCTCATGAATTTTTAAGCTAAAACTCAAGACTTCAAAAATCTTCCTTCCTGCCGTTTCAGGCTCTGGTCTCCATGGGCTTTCCTTTGCCTCTAGAGGTGTTTCAGGGGAAGAGTTAGAGAAACGTGGACCATCTCTTTATCTGCCCTAGCAGCACATTCCCAAATTCCAGAAAGCAAGTGATAGAATTTCAAATCTTCTTGGAGCTCAGTGATTTGGAGTTAAAGTAGTTCTCAGTTCATGCATTCCACAGATAGGAAAGAATTATGTCCTGAAGATAGCAGTAGGGTCTGGAATCAGCATAAAGTGGACATATCTTAGATATCAACACGACAACTCACTGGATGGAGAATGTCGACCCATCTCTGGGGTATCACAGGGCAGCTTAATACACTGGGCTGGGATCACCTTCCAGATTACGAGGAAGAATGACGTCAGTGATGATATCCAATCTCCTTTATGTGTGTTGAGACTAAGAACCATCTAGTACACATCGATCTAATCTTCTGGGAAACAACCAGGAGTTATTATGTGCACGATAAGAATGTCAAAAGTGTGTTTTAAAACTAAAAACAGAGCTACCATATGATCCAGCAATCCCACTCCTGGGCATATATCCGGACAAAACTATAATTTGAAAAGATACACTCAACCCAATGTTCATTGCAGCACTATTTACAATAGCCAAGACATGGGACAACCTAAATGTCCATTGACAGATGAATGGATAAAGAAGATGTGGTTTAGGGACTTCCCTGGTGGCTCACTGGTTAAAAATCCGCCTGCCAATGCAGGGGACACGGGTTTGAGCCCTGGTCCTGGAAGATCCCACATGCCACAGAGCAACTAAGCCTGTGCGCCACAACTACTGAGCCTGCGTTCTAGAGCCCTCAAGCCACAACTATTGCAGCCCGTGCGCCTAGAGCCTGCTCTCTGCAACAAGAGAAGCCACCGCAATGAGAAGCCCGTGCACTGCAACAAAGAGTAGCCCCCGCTTGCTGCAACTAGAGAAAGCATGGGTGCAGCAATGAAAACCCAATGCAGTAAAAAATAAATAAATAAATTTAATTAATTAATTAATTTAAAAAAGATGTGGTTTATATATACAATGGAATATTACTCAGCAATGAAAAATAATGAAATAATGCCAGTTGCAGCAACATGGATGGACCTAGAGGTTTTCATACTAAGTGAAGTAAGTCAGACAGAGAAAGAGAAATATCATATGATATCACTTATATGTGGAAGCTCAAATACGACACAAACGAACCTATCTATAAAATGTGAGTATGTTTAAAACATACTCACAGACACAGAGAACAGACTTGTGGTTGCCAAGGGGGAGAGGGGTGGGGGAGGGTTGGACTGGGAGTCTGGGATTAGCAGATGCAAACTATTGTATAGAGGACTGATAAACAACAAGGTCCTACCGTATAGCACAGGGAACTATATTCAATATCCTGTGATAAACCATAATGGAAGAGAATATAAAAAAATGTATACATGTGTATGACTGAATCACTGTGCTGTACAGCAGAAATTAATACAACATTGTAAACCAATTCTACTTGAATTAAAAAACTGTGTTGTATCAGCAAACATGAGATCATGTTCATTATGACTCAATTTTTGTGAGGGGGGAGGAAAAATGGATATAAATAATGGGTATAGAACTTGAGATATAGAAAATTAGGAACAGCCCGAAGATTCTTCTAACCATAGCAATCAACTACCGGCAAAGCATAGATGGTAGACATTTATATTCACTAAAATGTCATGCAATCTAAAAGTGGAAATATCCAGTGTCTTTTGACATGGCGTTCTCTAACCCAGAACATCACTGCAGCACTGTTTATCAGTGTGAAAAACAAACTGCTCACGAGAATGGTGGTTTCAGGCATCTTCACGCACACAAAAGAAGAGAGACAGAATTAGGCTCTTGCATATAAAGGAAAGAGAAACAATTAAGCCGCAATACTTTTAAGAATTAAAAAATCTTTTCAAGTCCCATTCAATTATAATGGCATTGCTTTACAGGTTATTTTTGCTTTATGTACTTTGAGTGTGAATACATATATTCTCTTGTTTTGAGGCATCAGGGCTTAACTGTAAGAGCTCTATCAAGTGAAATTCTCTATAATAAACTAATGTCCAAAAAAGGACATGTAAACTGTAATCCTTAGAGGATCTGTTTATAAGTACAGAACTGTGTAAACTTTATAAAGGGCACAAAATCCAACACAGATTGACTAGAAAATAATCTCATTCTTCCTTACCCTTGTATCTGCATTCTGTCAAAATTATAAAGTGACCCATGACTGTCATTTAAAACTTTAAAAGAAAACTTTAGCCAAGCTTACAAAGTGAAAGTATTCCTTCTTCTCTCCATATTGTACTACCTTAGGACTCGATGGTGGTACTTTGGGGGCACAGTCGCAACCCATAATTGTTTTCTTCCTCCTATTTGGCCATGTAGGTTTATAAGCTGTCCTTAGATGTTTAACGTTTGAACATGACACTGAGCTCAAAAAAATGGATTTTCAGAAAAAAAGAATGAAAGCCAAAATTGGTAGCTGGGTTCTATGCACAAAGTAGCTGCATCAAAGACCTCGGATGGTGTCTGGACTTGCTTCTGGTCCTTGACTGTGTGACAAGCCCAAAAAAGGTCTAAAGAACAAAAGAGGTTGCCAAGTACGCTGGGATGTGGCTACACGCTTTACGGGGGTACATACACAAGGTGGACAAACTAAGCCAACCCGTCAAAATCTTTATTCTAATCTGCAAAAGAATACTAGGAAAATTACCCCTATAGTTAAAACGATCAATAGCAATGCTCACTCTTCAGAACTAACACTGAGCACGGGTTACAGAGCGCGTAAGGAACAAAGCTAAGAATACCCAATGCTGGCTCACATAACACAGTTTCCTTTTTGGCTAAAGTGTAGGAAGTGCTAATGTGGTCCTTACAATTATATTAACCACAGCAAGTACTTAAGAGCTGGATTAAAACTCAGCAGCTTCATAACAGAAACAAATTTAACAAAACAGAGTTCGACCTTAAGAGCTCGCACCAGAGTGTTCCTTAGTGAAAACGCTGTCCCTGTTGAGAGGCAGAATAACCTCGTGGCCAAGAGGGCAGATGTTACAGCCGAACTGTTCGGGGTTCAAGTCCCAGCTCAGCCATTTACTCTGTACTGCAGTGTCCGCACTGGGAAATAGGAAAGATGATAACAGAGCCCACCTCATAGGCCTGTTATAAAGATTAAACAGATATTGATGAAGTAACTTGGAAGAGTGATATATAAATGCACATGCTTGTTGTTTAGAGATATTGACAGGTTCCAGAAGAAATAATGCAGGAGCAGAGCTGAGAGAGAGAAGACCAAGACATGTGTGTCCAGTGATCTGTCTGACCACTTCCCATCATCACCTCTCTTCCAATCCCTGCGATAACATGTTCACCACACACTGCCGAACTCATGCATGTTGGCAAGTACCGGTTTTCTGTTTGTTTAGTTTGAAAAAGCAAAGAAAGGGGATTAACATATACACACTACTATATATAAAACAGATAACCAACAAGGACCTACTGTAGAGCACAGGGGACTATACTCACTATTTTGTAAAAACCTGTATGGGGAAAGAATCTGAAAAAGAATATATACATATATTCAGATATACAGAATACACACACACACACACACACACACACACACACACACACACATTTATTTGAATCACTGTGCTATACATCTGAAACTAACACAACATTGTAAATCGACTATACTCCAAGAAAAAAAATAAAATTAAAAAAAAAAGGAAAGAAATGGCTGAGGTTCACACAGTGGTCTATGTAAAATGGGACAGAGGAAGCCAGATTCCAAGAGTCAGAAGAGGCCAAGAAAACTTGAAACTGAGGAATGAACAGAAACCCTGGGGCCAGTTTTGGAGTTTGACAGGCTTTGAAGCTGGGATCAAGAGGCTCCTGGATCACACCGGCTGTGCATGAATCTTACGATAACATAAGAAAGCACCAATATTTCCAGACTCTGCTTAAAAAAAATTAAACTCTCAAGTGCTTTAACTAATTACAATGGAAGATATTTGAAGGCCCGTGTGTGAGAGCCAGCTAGCTGTCCATCCTCTTCCACTGTATAAAACTGATGCTAAGGGCTGTTCAGCCAGAATCCTGTTTCCCAGGGCCCATCCCCTAGCAGGCAGGCATGGCCACGTGGTTCGTGACATGTGGCCATTCTAGGGCGAGGCTTTTAAGAACAGACGTACTTCCTCCGTCTGCTTTCATCCTTCTGCTTTTTGGATTCAGACGACACAATGGCATGAGATGTGAGGACCTGGGTACCTGAGCCACTGTGTGGAGGAGAGTGGTGTCAGCTACGAGCACCTGCTCACGCTGTTGAATGAACAATAAACAGCATTTTACTGAATTTGAGGCTTTACACGTTTTAGGGTCAATTTGTATAGCAAGAAGTATGTTAACTAAGATATCCAGTTCTTTGAGGATGACAGCACAGTACGAGGGCTAAGAATATAAACGTCAGCATCCTAATGGACCAGTTATTGGCTATGTGACCCTGGGCAAATTATTTAATCTTCCTGAGCTTGGGGTTCCTTATCTAGAAAATGGTGGTAAGAATGGTACCTGGTTTAAATGCTAGAATGAGCCATAGTTCAGTATCCAATAAATTCAGCCTTTATTAATATCTATGAGGCTTATCCTTGTGGATAAATGGATCAGTTGAGTGAACAGAACAAATGAATCCAGCTTTCCAGTAAGCGCGCAGAGGCATTCCTCAAGGTATGAATGACTTGCTTACGGCACTCTTCCCTCTTGTCCCAACACAACGGTCTTGTTCTTGACTTACTCTGTTAGGGGACCTTGTAGACGATGCCCTGATGCCTTATGGCCACATCCTTGCCCCATAGCAGCTCGTCTCTTCTGCTGGAGCCTGACTGTACACAGCTCAGACAGGACCCCAGGGCACAGCTCAGACAGGACAGTCTGCAAACTCCTGTCTCCCTTCACTTCCCTTTGCCAGCTCCCTCCCAGCGCCCCCAAGGAAATCTTTTCTTCTTCACATATCTCCCCCGCCCCACACAGTGCTCAGAAAGGACTGACACCATCCAGAGAAAAGCCAGCACCATTCTGAATATGACTCACTGTTTTGAGAGATTATATAATTTGAGGTATGATCCCTTCTTCATATTCTCCCTTCCCCACGGAAAAATCTAGTAGAATTTAGTAAGCCCACAGATGCCCAGCAAACTCGTTTTTGTGAAATGAACAAAACTCTTCGGCGGGTCTGAAGATAGGATTAGCTAGACGAGCCCATCAGGTCGCTGGTGGATCGTCCGCCACACAGCTGGCTGACACTGTCCCCTTCTGGGGGAAATCCGACCACAAGCCCCACCTAGAGCACGGATGCCTGCCCCACTGCCGTGTTCAAGTCCAGTTCTGCCCTTACCAGCGTGAACTTGGGCACGTTACATAACCTACGTTTCCCTTTCCTCATGAGTAAAAAGGGACTAAGAGCAAAGTAATACATATCGCCGAAGAAGCAAAAATAGTGGCACGCTATAGCTTTAGTCTCAGTGTGTAAAATAGTGTGGATTTTATAGTTTTACAGTTTTCTCCCTATAAAGGAAAATGAAATCTGAATGAAATATTTTTCCGCTTATATAAACTTATACAGAAATGACAAAAATGCTAACTGTTGACACTGGGTATTCTGGGTATTTATAGATAATTAAACACTTCACTAACCACTTTAAAATACCCAGACCACATAGTACGGTGGTTAAGGACGACTGTAGTCCACTCAGGATTCTACAGCAAAAATACCATCAATGAAGTGTCCAAACAACAGATGTTTGTTTCTCACAATTCTGGAGGCTGGGAAGTCCAAGATCAAGGTGCTGGCAGATCTGGTCTCTGATGAGGGCCCACTTCCTTGAAGACAACTGTCTTCTCACAGGGGAAGGGGCTGTGAGTCTTTGGGGGTCTCTGTTATATGGTCACTAATCTCACTCACGAGGGTTCCACCCTTATGACCTAATAACCTCCCCAAAGCTCCACCTCCTAATACCATCACCTTGGGCATCAGGTTTCCTTGGAGCCTCAAGGACTGAGGCTCCAGCTCATAGCAAAGACTGAGGCCCTGGGCACAAAGATTCCCATCCTCTCTGCCACTTACTAGCTGTGTGACTTCGGGCAAGTGACTTCACTCCTCTCAGCCTTTATTTTGTCCTTGAAAATCCAGAGATAGTCACCATACTATGTCATAGCAACCTCCCAGGACTGTTGAGAGAGTTCAACATGGCAATGCACATCAGGTCCTTTACATAGGGCCAGTCACAGAACATGGCCTGGACAAATGTTACCATTTGTATTAGCTATTGATAATCTCGTGATAGATATCTGTGGAGTGAATGAAGTATTTAGCATCACCCAGCAGTACCACCAGTGCTGAGGGGGAATCAAAACGGTCACCACTTAAATTCACTGGGGAGCGATTGCTGGTTTCAGGCACTACTGACCTAAAGGTTTAATGGTGGAAAAAAAGGTAAAGCTTAAAACAAAAATGATGGCTTCTTCTTACCCTGGGGATGTGAGTATGACATAACTAAGAATGAACAAGACAACTGCTGGGATGGTAGGCCGCTAAAAACAGACTCTTGTACAAATTAAAATTTCAGGTGATATGTATGTAAAATTCAAAATACTTATGCTTCTTGCAGTGGTATTTAATTCTCACAATTATTTTCTGGATGGAAAGAAAGAAAAATTATTAAGAATGTGTTAAATCTTGTGGAACCCTTGAGGGATGAAGAGCCTATATTTATATTACTTTTCACTGTAAAACTCATTTTCTTCAGGAATCCTTCTTCAATGAATGCATTTCTGATCTTTCCTCATATGATCAGGCTCTTAGTTTAAAAACTTTCGGTAATTTTGCACTCATGAGATGCTAAGTATGAAAGGCTTTATAAACTGTAAAGTTTTATAAAATGGGCAGTCCTTTGCCTGTTGATACACTAGTGAATGAACTTGTAAACAACTCAAGGGCAAGGAAAGTGCTTTCCCTTTCTTGTGGACCAGGAAGAATACTCAGTGCAGAGTTCTAAAGGGTAGAGGCTTTTCTCAAATGCTTAGCTAAAGGGGATGCAATGAGCGACAACTCTAAAAATATAAAAGCAGAACAAAAGAATAAAGCAACTGGCATTACTTTGAATAGCATTAAGAAGCCGTTTACAGAGTGAAAAGATGTGCACTCTGGCTCAGACTGTGCTATCTGGGCCAAAGAATCTAGGACATGCGGAATATGAATTGAAAAGCCCAGGCAGGGGTCTGGGGAAGCAGAGGGAGTCATCAGACCCCGGTGATCACCGACTTATTATTACTCGGACGCAGGCACTCTCACCAAGGGACCCAGGATTCAGGCCACATACACCTTGAAAAGAAAATCAATACTTGCAGTTGCACTTAGACTAAACTCAGGCATCTCTGGGAAAAATGCTGTATCATCCTGGTCAATGCATTTAATGCAACATTAAAATATATTTGAATTCAGCCTTTATTCTTTCATGTTTCTGCATACAAAATTGGGACTAAATTTTCAAAATTATTCACATAATCTATGCGAGTAGATGGGTTTTCCCCACAAAAACATAATGCTTTTGAGTGTTTACTTTGAAAGAAACAATAAAGAACAATCCATGAGTAGACAGAATTATTATTAAGCATTATAGAAAGCTGAAAAATTCAAAGTAAATTTTTACTTTGGAGGTAAAATTTTCCTACTCTGATCTTGCTGTAAGTCTCCAATAGACACGTCAGTGTATATTGGTCAGTGATTTGCTGAAGACCTAAGAATCTCCATGAAATTTTATGTAATCTTTCTTAAAATGACTTTTCTTTTTCTCTCTCTCCTCCTCCCTTCTTTCCTCCCTTCCTTCCTCCCTTCCTTCCTTCCTTCCTTCCTTCCTTCCTTCCCTCCCTCCCTCCCTCTCTCCTTCCTTCTTTCCCTCCCCCCCTTTCTTTTGTTTTCTTTATTTTCCTTCAAAAAACAACTGAATAATTGTTTAGGTGTATTTCTTGAGGTAGAAGTTGTAAATAAGATTGGCAGTTTTAACAGCAGGTTGACTCACCTAAAGTCAATCAAATACTCTTGGATGTATTTTCCTGTGACTTCTAATCAATAGGTTTTCATCTCAAGAACACTCCCTTGTTAGCGGCTTTGCATCGATTTTCAGTTTCCAGAATGCAGAGAGGCAGATCAAGGATTCTTTCTTACACATTCAAATTCAGAGTGATAAAAATATTACATTACCATCTTCCTCAATTTGCTTGTATTTCCCAATTAATATACCTCTACTTCATTAGATAATAGCAAAGTGTTTCAATGCAGCTATGTTTATGTATAAATACAAGTTTACTTAGTTATTACGTAGAATTTATAACCTTTTTCATTTGAAACTTTCCTAAGTATAATATGATTATTTACTTACTATTTGATAAATCATCAGAGGTTTTAGAGTTTCCAATTAAGAGCTAAAGAAATGTGCTATTTCCATTTACAAAAACATCCCAGGGTAATGAGTCTGAATCTGGAATACTGACTGTCATTTCTCATGCGGTCCTAGAGTATAAAGTCTGTTAAGCCTCACTACAACCATGACTAATCACCGCGTGTACACATTCTTTAGTTAAAGGAAAAGAATCCTTACAATGTAAATGATTTTATAATAAGTATCACAATGTACTGGCTCAATATTAGAAGTTTTATTTTCCACGTAAGATTTCACTCGCTGACTTGCAACGTAGTTATGGTAGGTCCATTAAATGCAGAAAGATCCTCTGTTTCCATCCCCATTAAAAGACAGATTTCTAAAAAAATGGTCATCTTTGTATTTCTTACCTAAGTATTTTCACAAGGTTAATGGTCAGACCTTTATTAAATGAAGTGATATACACGAGAGGGTGTTGAAAACTGTAGCGTCATTATAAATCATCAATGCAAATTTTTGTCTCTCGGTAATTTTCTAAGAAAATGGTACTTTACTTGACTTTTACTGTAAAGGTAAAGAAGTTACCATCACAACAATTCATTTACTGTCTCAAAACCTTCAAATGATAATTATCTGTTGTTGTTTATAGAAGGATTAAAACTTAAAAGCAAAAAGGTGGAATTACCCAGTAAAATGTATCCGGATCTACGTCTAGGTGCTTCCGAAGTGATGTATAAGCCAAGAAGAGAAAGAAAGGGAAACGGAGGTGGAAAAATAATAGAAAAATCACTTCTACTTATTAAAAAAGAGATGTATGGATTTCCTAAAAATAACAAAACCCAACATAGAAGAAAAATTGCCTTTGAAATTTACCCACTGAGAATAGCAGGCTGCAATGCTAAAGGATCAATTAGTCACCATCTGAGCATGACGTTGTAACTGAGCAAACATCACGTCCATCCAATAAACGTCTACTAAGATCCTCCTGCCTTAAAGGCATCAGGCTGTGTGGGAGCAAAACATACCTGCTGCATGATTACTGCCCTGGGGTAGCGCTGAAGTTCATCTTGCGATGAGACTTCCACAGAAACTTACGGGGCAGAAAGTATTTAAACAGCACCACAGGAGAACCAAAGAAGTCTTACAGGAGTTCAGAGATAACTTTTAGCCCCGATAGGAAGTTGGGATTTGGGCAGAGAAGGATTTCGACAGGCTAAAAAAATGGTACAAATGAACTTATTTACAAGACAGAAATAGAGTTACAGACGTAGAAAACAAACTTATGGATACCAAGGGCGGAAAGAGGGGAGGGATAAATTAGGAGACTGGGATTGACATACACACTACTATATATAAAATAGATAACCAACAAGGACCTACTGTATAGCACAGGGAACTCTACTCAATACTCTGTAATAACTTACATGGGAAAAGAATCTAAAAAAGAGTGGATGTATGTACATGTGTAACTGATTCACTTTGCTGTACAGCGGAAACTAACACGACACTGTAAATCAACTATACTCCAAGAAAAATGAATTAGAAAAATAAAAGAACTTTCTAGCACCTGTAACGGTGCAAATAAGGAGGCTTTAAGGTGTATTTTACGATATCAAGGAAGGGAAGTCTGGCTGGAGCATTGCCAGAAATGAAGTGACCCATGTGAGAGAACCATTTACTCGTGTCAAATAAAAAATAAACATCTTTACCAATATCTTTCTATTATACACATCTCCTTGGTTTATGCCTGCAGAATACCTGTGACCTATACTGTAAGTTAAATGTTCTCCAAATCAAATTCAGGCCTATGGCCTTTCCGTGACCTTGGCAAGAACAGTTTGGGGAAACTGGGTGGGCATAATTCAGACCAGAGTGTGAGGGGGACTCAGCAGCTTGGGAGGAAAGAGACAGAACACAGAAAACTCTTTCCAAAGTTTCATTCACTTCAGACAATCTTTGTGTGCCCAGGCCAGGCTTTGTGCTTTGGGCGTGTAATCACCAGTGAAATAAAAAAGCCCCTGAGCTCCCAACTGGGAAAATGAAGTGCTTTTGAGGGAAAGTGCTTTTACTACTTTGTGTCAGCAGCTAAGTCAGGGATCACTTTTTAGGGCAAGGCCGAAGAGCTGAAGATTCTTATCCTTGGGGGGGATACGCCTTCATTTGGGAGACTCATTTTGTCTAATGAGAGATGTTATTGATGGGTCCATGGTACAAATGTAAACTCTACAGGAGAAAAACTCTGTAAGGAAAAAAATCAAAATTCCTGGTAGTAGTGTAAATTAACCACTGCCTCTGAGATGCAGGGCAAGTGTTTAGTGAGCTACAGGAATGAACTTTGTTCTCTAATAGAACCAACCGCATTCTGTACTACAGGCACCAACTTCTTGGGCCTGCATAAGAGTCATGAAACTTTCTCTTTAAAGGACCAGAGGGTTAATATTTTGGGCCGTGCGGGCCATACGGTTTCTGCCTTTGTAGCAACAAAGCAGCCACGGACCACACATACACGAATGAGCCTGGAAGTTTTTCAATAAAACTGCATTTATGGACACCAACACTGAATTTCATATCATTTGCATGGGTCCCAAAATATTATGATTGTTTCCAATCATTTGAAAAACCATAAAAATCATGCTTAGCTCAAGGGCCATTAAAAAAACAACAGGCTTTGGGCCAGAGTTTGCTGACCCCAGGCCTCCTAGAGAAAAGGCTAGGTAACAAGGCAGAGAGAAGAGATCTTGGAGCAGGCCTTGCGGGTCAGGCCCGCGCGGCTGGGATACCTCAGAGTGCGCAAGTGTGCTGTGTGCGACCCTGTGCAGTTCCCTGAGGCGGGGCTGACGACCTCACCGGGTCCTCAGTGGGGGACCTGCCAGGAGGAGCTTCGGAAGCGCCAATCAGAACTCACCGCCCTACGAGCGATGCCACTACAACTCTTCTTTACCTACTGCTTTTTGATTTGGTTTCTCAGATTAATTAATGAATTGAAATCACTAATGATTATTACTGAGCCCTTCTTATAGGCCAGGTCCTTTGCTAAACTATTGCCATACGTGTTCATTTAATCCTCACAATCTTCTGAGGTTGGTACGGTTTATCATTCCATTTCATAGTTGGGAAGCTGAGGCTAAAAAAACCCTCCACTGTTTGTTTTGCAGATCTTCTTTCCTTATATTCTGCACCTCCTTCCTAAGCAAGTTCACTGACCCCAGATGCCACGTATAGGCTGATGATACCTAATTGCCTAAGAAACCTTTCCAACCACTGTCCCCACGGCAACCTGGCCAGAAGTGACAAATTAACGTCCTTTCCCGGCAATTGCTCTCTCAGGAAAGGGCAACACCACACACTCTTATCTCTGAAATCCCCTCCCCATGACCCCTGGATGCAAAACACTGTGATTCCTTTTATACTCATCCACCTTTTTCCAAATCCACTCCGGACAAGCCTTCTGCAATGACGTCCTAAGGGGTCGTCCTATACACATGCTTTTTAAAAGTAAAACAAAGGCATGATCATAGAGCAAAATGAAATATTATGAACCTCCGATTGTTTTTAAAAAGCTACCTAAGAAAGGTAGCTCTCTGTGTGTCCACGCAGTTGAATGAGATTACAGTGAAGTGGTTACAAACATAAGTTCTACTTGACTTCTAAGGGTTGTGTGTTCTCGGACAAGTCACGGAACCTGTAAAGTGACAATAATATTCATAATAGTGTCTCAGGGCTGCGTTTTGAGAGCTAGAGAAATTAATACATGCAAAATAATTAAAACACCAGCAGGGAGATGGTGATTAATAAATAATAGTTTTGATTGTTGATGGTTTTATCAATATTAATAGGAACAATGCATAAAAAGATTAGCTAATAATATACTAATATTTTCCCAGTGAATTTGCAATAAGTGGTGGTATTGCAGGAGTCTGATGGATCTTCTTTTTACTCTTCTGTGTTTAAAACTCTGGCAAAATCATTAGTAAAAGAAATCAACCAAAAAGTCTTTACTGAAAACCAGTCTGCATTAAATGAGGATGCACTGAAATTGGTCATCTGCTGGAAGAATAATCAGACACATTTCTTGTTACATTTAAGCTACCTGACATGTTCTATAACACCCGTTCTGAAATCGATCTCATGCTTAAACATTACCTTAGTACAGTTAACAAGAATTATCACCATATATAATTATCTGAATACTCAGCACTGTGCTTTGAAGTCACTTAATAGACGTGTTTCCTTTCTTCCTCCAAATCCTAAAATCCAAATTAATTATAAAAATTAATTTCACTCAAATACATTATCTTTTCCGCCAAACCAAACTAAAAGTCTATCCACATAGTAACCACGTTCAAAATTTATAGTTCACAGCAAGGAAAAGAACAAAAATAGAGCAGCTGGCGTATGTTTGAAAATACTAATCCTTATTAGGGCATCTCTTGAGCAGATGAGTTACTTTAGCTGCATTAAATCTCTATTAACAGTAGTGAATTCCTAAGCCAGACAGCAATGGTAAATAAAAGAACCCGTGCTTACATTCATTTGATGGTTTTGCAGACTCGAGAATCACTTCTGGTACCACAATTGTGCGTTCAGGAAACAAAGAACATGAAACATGATGTTCCTCAGAATGTTTTCCTTGTGCTATTAAATGAATCAAATAAATGAGGCACAGACAAGGAATTTCAATTTCAGAAGATTTTCATCCACAGGAGCTTTCAGTTTCTGCAACGTTTGGGGGGCGCCCATCCTTTGTAAAAATTTTTTGCTTCCATTGTTAAAATCAACGGAGCCAAGAAAACTTTTCTTAGAATGTTCAAAAAGATCACTGTAACTCCCCTTCCCACCAGCTGTATAATTACTTGTGCAAAGGAACAGGCAGAGAGCCTGCACAAAGAAACACTAGATTTAAAATATATAGAACATTTTGGTAAATTGGATTGGTTGGAAAGATTAAAAACAAGTCCTAAGGCAAATTAAGACAATCATTTTCTCAAGGTAAAGAAAGTACGAGGTCCAAGCTGGCGCTCACTTGGTTTATTTTCTGACTTGCCTTAACTGTGAGACTTTGAGGAGAAGACTGAAAAAAGATCAGCAGAAGAGGATTTAAAATCTTGGACATTTTCTTGAAATGATTATTGCCTAAGGACAATGTAAATTTAAAAATAATGTCTTGAACTCATGGGAACATTAGCTTATTCAAGCACTATCCCTTTAGGTAGAAGTGGGTTACAGTCAGAGTTTTACGTATATTATTCTTTTCTTGACAGTGGAACAAGGGCATTTTTGTTAGTTTCTATTTGTGATTTCATCTTGAAAAGTTAGAGATATGCCTTGGAAATTCATTAACTCTTATTAAGCTATTTTGAAATCAAATATACATAAGTCTAGCTAAAACTCCTTAGAATGCTTATGTTTTTGCCTATATCATCTTGTAGGATCATAAACTCTATCTATATAGTTTTCAACACTCTATGACCCTTCTGAAATGTTTCATCTCCATGATTAAAATGAAATAATTAATTTCCTTGAGATAAATTGCCAAAGCAAAAAAAAATGTCTTTAAGACCCATATTCTGAGTAAGAGTAAGAAAAAGATCTGCTGGCTGCCTTGGGAAGGGGGAATAACAGAAATCCTCCCCCTTTTTTTTTTTTTTTTTTGTGCGGTACGCGGGCCTCTCACTGTTGTGGCCTCTCCCGTCACGGAGCACAGGTTCCGGACGCGCAGGCTCAGCGGCCATGGCTCACGGGCCCAGCCGCTCTGCGGCATTATGGGATCTTCCCGGACCGGGGCACGAACCCGCGTCCCCTGCATCGGCAGGTGGACTCCCAACCACTGCACCCCCAGGGAAGCCCTGGGAAGGGGGAATAACAATAGATAAGAGAACAGGCAGGGCTTTCATTTCCTACAAGGAGACTAAATTTCACAATGGAAAGAGTCAAAGTAAGGAGTAGATGGCAGCTCCAGACAGGTGAACTTCCAACATGAGCCCAAGAGTCTAGATCTAACCAAATCTCATCTCAGAATCCATGATCTCAAAGACTCCACGATGATCTCAGAACTCCTGGGAGGACTTGGAGATGCAGAAACTTGGGGAATGACGTGAAAGACATAAGAACGGCCAAGATGAACCAGACACCTGCAGGGGTGACACTGACCCCGGTAGGTGTTCCTAAAGCTACTTTCAGAGATTTTGCATCGTCCAACCTCAGGTGGCACGTGGGCGTGGCTCGGCTGTACTTTCACCCACACCAGTGGATGTCTTACGACATTCTTCCTCATCCTGCATCCTCTCTCCCCATCTGCATCGCCCTGACACGCGCTCCCTCGGCTCCAGGACACCACTGCAATGTGCCTCTGGATCTCAACATTTCCTCTTTTCTATCAACTCAGGGAAAGAACCGTCTTTCCCTCTCTCCAAGAATAACCGTGCGTCCTTAAGTTAACTCCTTTCCTCTTTGGGATTTTGCTCCGCTCCTTAAACTTCTTTGTATTGTATCTTGTATCTTTCCATCTCTTCACCTAGAGGTGCTTTTTCCTCCCGGAATAACACTCAGATCCCCTTTGTTCTGAGACACACAAGTGCACACACACAGCCCCACCCCTTATTTACTCCTAATACCCCCTCAATTACAGAGTCTGGTACATGAAAATTACTTAAGAAATGCTGGTAGAATGAATGAAAGACAGACTGTTCACATTGAGCTCTTTCCTTTGAATGCTTTCTGAAGACACGTGCATAACAGCTGCCCGTCTAGGCATCTTCCCAGCCCCATCCATCTGAATAAGGTGGCGGGGGAGCCCTTGCTCTATCCCATTGTAGACCCTCCAGCCCCATCCTCTTGGGCTCCCACTCAGGACAAGAGTCCCATCCCAAGTCTCTGAGAGGACGGTCCAAGGTGGAATGAGGACCGAATGGAGAGAGGAACTGGCTCCACCCCTGGTGGGTCGTTGCACACTGAGGCACACCCATCCTTCCTCGCCGCTCCAGGCAGACTGATGTCAGGGGCAACCCGTCTGGCCCCAAATCCGGCGATTTTGTTCCACTCCCTGGCCTCTTCCGTCTTTCTGTGGATTAAGCAGCCACTCTGGGAAATCCTTTCCCCTCTAGGATCTGTTTCTGCGCCTCTCTGCTCACTCCCTCTTTCCCTGGATCCCGCACTCCGCCCTCCCATTCCCTCACCAGTTATTCCTGAATTGCTGGGCATCTCACCTTGTCCTCTCTTCACTCAGGCCCCGCCCCCTTTCGCGAATAAGCTCATTCGCGTCCACCTCCATGGTTCCTTCTCCACCCACGTCACGGTTTTTCATTTCATCCATTAGCCTCGCCCTGACCTTCCTGCCTCCTCGCCGATTTTGCACATCTTGCTTCCACTTGAGCTTCTGGGAACACAGCTTCCTTTTTTCTGTCCTCTCCACTAAAAGTTCTCCGTCAAACACTGAGCAGAGTCCCTTGCAGGGCTTTGAAGACCTGGCCCCAGCCGTTTTCCTAAATGTGTTTCCCATGGCAGTCCTTTCACACACCTTTGCTTGAGCCAAACTGTGCCCATAGGCTGGCTGAAAATTTATGGAAAGACCTACTTGTGTTTTTCTCCTTTCCGCACAATTATTAGCCTCTTAATAATTTCCACAAAATTACTTTATGTTTCCCTGATTCAGGGATTCCTGCAGGAAAACAGGGCAGCGGGAAGGCACCAGTAAATCTTCAGTCTTTTGTAAATGCCTAAACCTAGAACAGATGATGCTAAATGTGCCGTATCAGGAGGGCAGAAGAAGGCTTAGCCGGGCCTCTGGAGCCGGTGGAGCCTGTAGGGACCTGGGCCCTGCTCCACACACCCTGGTGTAACACAGGGCAAGAGGAAGAATATACCAGAAAGGTAACATGGCTGGAAGGTACTTTTATATATAGACTCAGATTCCTCTACTCAGAGGGACTCTGAATCATTTTCAAGTGATTTGGACAGGGGAAAAAGAGACGTGGATGGAGGGAAATGTTGGAAAGGCACAAAATATCTATTCTTAAAGAAAGATTTTTTTTAGTATGTTTTTTTTAGAAGTGGTTTTTTAGTATGTTCTTAGTACATGATAATTGACTCTTAATTATTTGACAGTATAACAGAGTCCTGCAACATTTTCCGTAATTTAGTCAGTGCATAACTACCCAAATCCTGCCAGTATGTAGGAAAAAATGATATGAATCTACTTAACAAAGTATCATCAGCTGTTAATGATACAATAAATAATGATTCTATTAAATGGTTAGGCTACGGTTAGCTCTCAATTCTGCATGTGTTCTTATCCTGGGAAATTTAGACCTTTGACCCATTTGTCTTCCCACTTCCTTTGGTACACCGGGTTTTATTATGTTTGGCATTTGGCTTTACATTTTCTTATTTAGTTCTTGGATTCTTGTTTATGTCAAGTGTGAATGATTTCCTTCCATCGGGGATGATACTTCTAATTTTGAAACACCCACTGTCCCTGGTATAATCCTGGAGATAGAGTTCTTCAACAATATGAGATAAAGTAAATGAAATAATTTCTAGTCTATAGTGCTAATGATGTTTTTACATTTATAGGTGTTTTCTTCAAAAAAGCTGAAAGTTCTAATCACGATTTTTTTGTGATCAATCATGGAGGGAAGTTATACACACAAACGTGTACACGTATAACTTAGGGGTACATGGAAACAGCTCTAGAAATGCAAATCTATTGGTTTTAGTCACTTAGACTAAATGAATACTTGTCATTCTTATGATACTTATTATCATAATTATCTTTACTTGTAGGTAATTACAAGGGTGTATGTAGGGGTGATTGTTCTCAATAAAGCCTTCATTCATAGTGAGGCAAACCTCACACTATACAGGCCGGGCATCTAAACCTACAAAGGCTAAGACTTCCCTCACATCCTAAAGCCTGGCCCTACGTTTACTCAGAGCTTCATTCAGTCCCAAGAAGCTCCTGGATCAGGAGCTTTTTCTTAAAATGTCCCTTTCCTTCCATACCTCATGCCCTTTTCAATCTAATTCAGTAGCTGTGTACTGAACAGGTTTTGAGTTACGTGCTTGACTGCTTGAAGCCATTTACCAGCAGTAGCATTTTTGGAAACTTTCCTGTTTCTGTCACTCTCCTAGTTAAAAAATATATTAACAAATTTATTCCTACTTTCATTATGAATAAATACTGTGGTAAAGGTAACTTTAAAATATGAATGTTATTTATACTTGGAATATTCCACATAAATAATTATATATAATTGAAAAGCACAGTAAATATATTGAAGCACACAACAAATTACATAGAAAAGGTAAATTTTATACATTTATATGTCACATATGTAATTTACTATATAAATATATCTGTATATACAGTTTACTATGCTTTTCAAGTTTTGGAAATAAATTTTACTTATTATTTTGAACAAAGAATCAAATATACTCCGTGAGCAAACTCGTGGCTACGTGAAAACAAAAACAGAAAAACAATGTGCTTGAAATCTCCCATTCTAAACAGAGCTGGTTAAGCATGATTTCTAAATGCTTTTTGTTTTCCTGATTATCTATCATCTGTGTGGCAGGGGAGACAGAGCCCGTAATCCAGGGCGCATGGGGTGGATTGGAGACTCACCGCTGGAGAAGCCTTTAGTTAAAGTCTTCTTTTACATTAAGCACAAGTAAAATTTACATTAAACATAATACATGCTATTCCATAGAACACCCAGCTTGTTTTAATAGATAAGCAATGCTGTTTGCCTCTTCCCAATCTTTGATTAATTGACACCATTAGAAAATCTGTCCCAGTTAAATGGATAAGCAGATGTGGCACATATACACAATGGAATATTACCCAGCCATAAAAGAGAATGAAATAATGCCATTGGCAGCAACATGGTGGGACTTAGAGATGATCACGCTAAGTGAAGTAAGTCAGAGCAAGAAAAATGCCATACGATATCACTTACATGTGGAATCTAAACTATGACACAAACGAACTTATCTACAAAAAAAAGGAACAGAGTCAGACACAGAGAACAGACGCGTGATTGCCAAGGGGAGGGTGGGGGAGGGATGGATTGGAAGTTTGGGGCTAGAAGATGCAAACTATTATATATAAGATGGATAAAAAACAAGGTCCTACTGTACAGCACAGGGAACTATATTCAATATCCTGTGATAAACCAAATGGAAAAGAATATGAAAAAGAATAGATAATATACATACATATATAAAAACAATCATTTTGCTGTACAGCAGAAATTAACACAACATTGTAAATCAACTATACTCCAATAAACTAAATGTTAAAAAATCTGTCTTAATTATCCATGCATTTAGAAGGCCCCCTGAAAAGCCTCACCAGTCTGCGATTAATGGATTCACTTCACACTAAAGACATTTAAATCAATTATATTAGTGGTCCTTAAAATTGGACAAATATCACATAGTTTTCTCTGGGATGATGGGCCTGGGGAAGAGAGAGTTGAGTGAAAAATTTTTAAAGTAGAAAACTCTTCTAAGGTTTGTAACTATAAAAACTGTGTAATACTGAAAGGAAGGGCTGGAAATTCAGATTTGTGACAGTGCTACGCTCGTTTAAGGTAGGCCATCCAAGAGGCTCTCTTATAGGAAATTAAAATCAAGGAATATTTCTTGGGTGAGGACTAATTGGAATACAGATTTGATGATCACATGCAAAAGCTGAAGTAATAAAAAACAAGATTTCTTAGAATGAGAATTCTGAACTTTCGTGTCTCTTCACAGGAGAGGGGACATATAATCATTGATAAAGGGGGAAAAATCACTTGTAGAAGAAGGAATAGGGAGAAAAACCAGTGCATCCAGTGAAATAAAGAGCAGTGATCACTGAGGTTTGTCACCACTGGTCACTTGCTTTGGGAAGATCAAGAAGAATGAGAAAACAGGTTATCAAATAAAAGGTACAATTATGATGTAGAAAGAGAAACATAAACTCTTATACCTGGGAAGTTCAGACGACGACTTTCAGTCCAATCCACCCAATAAACAGGTAAGCTGAGCCCCAGAGAGAAAGTCAGAGTTTATTCCTTGAGTCACGTTGGGCTAGAACTATTTTGTTATCTTGGCTTCGCAATCCTTTTCGCTCCTGTACATTGCAAACTAATCTTTGAAAGTGGGGTAATTCCATGCACGTTACTAACAATGCAACTTTTGGGAAGGTAGGTATTATGCGAAATTCAGCAATGCCTGTAACTGGAATAAAATTTTAACTAACAAAGCAAAGGGGCTGAGTGTTTCAATGACAATCATTTGAATCTATTACCTACAAAGCTGTGCCTCAGGTATAGTTCTTACGTTTAATTATTGCTGTGCTTTACTCTAAGAAAATGTAATTCTACTCAACCAGGGAAAGATAGAGAGGGAACGAACTATCAGGGAAAATAAGAAGAGACAGACTGTGGAGGCTGGGGAAGAAGATAAGCCATCCCCGAACCTGCAGGAAACCCTGGCTCCCTAAAAGGACATCAAAGAGAATTTTCATATCATCCAAGGGATAAAGTAATCTGAAATCTGGTGGTGAAAGTCCATCCACACCCCACACTGGAAAGCATCATGTATTGCACGAACATTACAAACCAAGAAGCACCACCGTCAAAAACAAAACAAGTAAAAGAAATGAAAAACAACTCCTACTCCTAAGGAAGAAACCTGAGCCCAAGGAAGACAAATGATTCCCCTTCACAATGAACGGCTCATCCCCATGGGATGGCAGAGAGGAATTACCACCAGAAATGCTCGCTAATCGAGGGCCATTCTAATCCTGTGATTTTCAGAGAGACAAACCTCTGTTTTGATAAACAGCTGTGTGCACTAGTTCAATTTTTGAACGGCTCAAAATTCCCTATCTCTAATTTATTTGTCACTTTGTCCAGTAGAAGGCATAATTTAAAATACATACTTTCCAGTCTCTTCAATAAGTGGTGCTGGGAAAACTGGACAGCTACATGTAAAAGAATGAAATTAGAACACTCCCTAACACCACACACAAAAATAAACTCAAAATAGATTGAAGACCTAAATGTAAGACCGGACACTATAAAACATAGGAAGAAGAAAACACAGGAAGAGGAAAACATAGGAAGAACACTCTTTGACATAAATCACAGCAAGATCTTTTTTGATCCACCTCCTAGAGTAATGGAAATAAAAACAAAAATAAACAAATGGGACCTAATGCAACTTAAAAGCTTTTGCAAAGCAAAGGAAACTACAGACAAGATGAAAAGACAACCCTCAGAATGGGAGAAAATATTTGCAAATGAATCAACGGACAAAGGATTAATCTCCAAAATATATAAACAGATCATGCAGCTCAATATTAAAGAAACAAACAATGCAATCAAAAAATGGGCAGAAGACCTAAATAGACATTTCTCCAAAGAAGACACACCGATGGCCAAGAAGCACATGAAAAGCTGCTCAACATCACTAATTATTAGAGAAATGCAAACCAAAACTACAATGAGGTATCACCTCACACCAGTTAGAATGGGCATCATCAGAAAATCTACAAACAACAAATGCTGGAGAGGGTGTGGAGAAAAGGGAACCCTCTCGCACTGTTGGTGGGAATGTAAATTGATACAGCCACTACGGAGAACAGTACAGAGGTTCCTTAAAAAACTAAAAATAGAATTACCATATGACCCAGCAATCCCACTACTGGGCATATACCCTGAGAAAACCATAATTCAAAAAGACACATGCACCCCAATGTTCATTGCAGCACTATTTACAATAGCCAGGTCATGGAAGCAACCTAAATGCCCATCGACAGATGAACGGATAAAGAAGATGTGGTACACGTATACAATGGAATATTACTCGGCCATAAAAAGGAATGAAATTGGGTCATTTGTAGAGACGTGGATGGATCTAGAGACTGTCATACAGAGTGAAGTAAGTCAGAAAGAGAAAAACAAATATCGTATATTAACGCATATAAAAGATGAACCGGTTTGCAGGGCAGAAATAGAGACACAGATGTAGAGAACAAATGTACGGACACCAAGCGGGAAAGCGGCGGGGTGGTGGTGGTGGTGGGATGAACTGGGAGATTGGGATTGACGTGTATACACTAATATGGATAAAATGGACGACTAATAAGAACCTGCTGTATAAAAAAATAAAATTGTAAAATTCAAAAAAAAAAAGTACTTTCCAGGATGCCAAGTTAACTATCAAAAGGATTTCGTGGAAGTCTTTTAGTCTAAGTAAATTTTGTGCCAAGACTTTCGCTCTTAAGGAACAATAAACAGAACTAAGATTATGGCAAGAGAAACAGGTGCTGACAATTTAAATCAGTTCAATATTTTACTTACCTTCAGTTTTCCGTAGTGCTAAGCCTAGTAATGAATTATCTAACATGTATGATCAAATGTTATATAATTTTAGGCAGTTTTTTGTATTTGATAATACACAAATAATCATCCTCCCTTCTGTTTGCTTTTTTCTATATACCCTGAGGATATAAAGCTTTTAAGATTTACAAGCAGTAGAAAATGTCTGAAACTCAAATTTGTATTGACATTATTCTTTGCATGAATCCACTGACCCATTTTTGTAAAGTAAAAATAACTGCTGGGTTTTTACTTGCATTGAAAATAGAACAGTCACAGTTCAATTATTACATTCACACAGCCCCCTGAAGACTGTATTTCAAGTTGCACAACTGACCTTCTTTTCTAAAACAATATGGAGATAGCCTAAATTAGAAGTAACTGTATTATGGAATATTTTGAAAAGGAGAATCCTGTTGCTTTTCTTGTATTTCAACCAATTTGGTTCTTTAAGATTTCTTTGCATTTCCTTGCATATTTGTAAACATGGCTTTATTTATTCATTTTTTTTCACGAAATACCTGACCACTTCAGGGATTGACAAATGATACCTTGTTAGACAGCTGTACAGAAAAAAACACAAAAAAACCCACACATGGAACAGGTTTCCAGAAACAGAG
Organism: Leucopleurus acutus; assembly: GCF_964270905.1. Classification (NCBI taxonomy): domain Eukaryota; kingdom Metazoa; phylum Chordata; class Mammalia; order Artiodactyla; family Delphinidae; genus Leucopleurus; species Leucopleurus acutus. The sequence goes on from NC_139157.1 coordinate 80,330,871, forward strand.
AAACAAACGTTCTTTGGAAAGGAGAATCCGTACACGGTACAATCCCATCCCGAGCCATAGCATGAAGGTTGACATTTGTCTCTCCAGCGAGAACTTGAGATGTGTACGTTGAATTCACTTCACTCACCTGTTTGGCTTAGCTGGGACGTGCTTCTGCTCCTTCGAGTCACGATGGCAACCACTTTGGCACTCAGGCTGGACCTCCTTTTCTTCCCACCTGTTCCAACAGTGCCCACAGCTGTGTCCGACTGACTGCCATCATTATGCTCCAGTGTGTACATCTCTCCACTCACGCTCGTGCTCTTGGTGATGGCTCTTCCTGAAGTCCCCATCCGTCTGCCTTGCATTTTAGGGGTAAATGAACTATATTTACAAAGTAAAAACATATATGCATCCATAAATTACAGGTCAGCATAATCAGAACTTCAAATCTAACTTATTTTGAAATAATCCGGGCAAAATTTTAGAGGGAAAACCCGGCTGAGTAGTAGTCCTACAGCTATGAATATTCTAAGGTCACATCACCGCCCCCAGTATTTATTTATCTATTTATTTTTTTGTGCGGTACGCGGGCCTCTCACTGCTGTGGCCTCTCCCGTTGCAGAGCACAGGCTCCGGAAGCGCGGGCTCAGCGGCCATGGCTCAGCGGCCATGGCTCACGGGCCCAGCCGCTCCGCGGCATGTGGGATCTTCCCGGACTGGGGCGCGAACCCGTGTTCCCTGCATCGGCAGGCGGACTCTCAACCACTGTGCCACCAGGGAAGCCCCCCCCCCCACCCCAGTATTTATTTACCACATGTGCCTTGAAACAAGAGCATTTCAAGGCATCATCTATAAACTCTTTGAAGACAGTAAAAAGAAATGCAACCGAGGCTACAGATGGGGAGGTGTTACTGACCAATGTTATAAATAATTCCTGTTACTTTCAGAGAAAAGCTAAAATAGTTCAATCAGTGAGAAAAGTCCATATACATTTCTGAGGAAAAAATATTGTTCAGAACAGATACTCTTAATTTGCCACACGACAAGGTTTAAAAAATGAAACCAGTGTTTGTTCTGGTTTCTCTTTGGGATTCCAGCTAAGAGGCGTCTCTTTTGCTATCCGAGGCTGAGTGAGTCTCGGAAACGCTGTTCAGGAGACAAGCCCTGCTTCTCCTTCCTCCTTCCTCACCACCTCCTGCCCCATCGCCTGCACGTAAGTTTCCTCTCATTTTCAACTTTCAACTCTCCGAACTCACAGGCTCTGGGTCCAGATGTTCCTTTTTTTGTTGTTCTCTTCTGCAAAACTTACTTGTCTATGTTCTGAGATTGCATCAGGTTATCTGAATAGATCACGGTACTTCTCTCCCAAATGAATAAATTACTGTTGAGAGTTTCAGGTACCGTAGAAGGTCGAGGGAAAATATCCTTTCTATTTGCCAAAGTACATGAGTGTCTGTGAGTCAGAGTTACAGGTAGGGCAGGCAACTGGGGAGGCGGCCAGGGATGGTAGGATTCTTCCAGTCTTTTTAATTGCTCTGCATATGCAGTTATAGTATCCATTTAGACTATCCCTTTCTTGGTCCAATAAAGACCTGTTTGATATCTCTGAAATGACCCTCTTAATTTTATGTGTCCTCAAAATATTTGCAAAAACTGGCTCACATGACCTTTACCACCATCTTGATTTTCTATATTTCTTCTTTGGAGAAATGAAATATATTACTGAATATAGCTTCTTTAAGTGATGACATTTCATATGCAAATCAGAATAAACCCTAATATGATTAGAAACAGTAAAACAGAAAGTCTTAGGATCACGTAACATGTTTGTGGCCATCTACACAATGAGTGCTTCAGCAGAAAGGAAAATTGGTGCAGCGGCTCAGAATCCATGGAAAAGACAGGACTTTCTGGACCTCAGGATCCCTTCAGCGACAGTGAATGGAAACTGGGACCTGATTCGACAGGAAGAATTTGGAATGTTTAATCCCTAGCTGCGTTTCTTGAATTGGTCCACGTCAACATTCACCTGACAATAATAAGGTATTCATATTCTTTCCATTTATTCTAATCATCTTTTCATTAACTCAAAAGTTTTTAAAGCCATTGGCACGCCTAGTAATCTTGCTATGCGTTTTATGCAGTCTCCTTTTCCAAACGGTAATGACGACAGTTTTACAGACGACCAATTCAACACTGATTCCTGTGGGGTTTATATTTGCAACTTTAGTGGACTTTCTTTCTGGATAAATATTACGGTCAATTTCTTTCGTGTTCTCACCTATTCATCTGAATGTATTTCCTAACTCTGCCACCCTCCTTAAGTCTACTCTTAGTACCTGCTTTTTCTACTGTTTTACTAGCACAATTCTGCTGAAGGATATACAGAAATGACAGGATTTGGTCAATTTCACCATCATAACATCCATCTTCGATCAAACACCTGCGAGTTTTTCATCTCCTCAGCACACTCACCACAGTGGTTATTGAAAACCTCTCTTCGGTGATCTTGTTTTTACCTTTACAGTAAAGTATGGATAAACTAACATGTACTGTTTTCTCCACAATATTCCCGTGAAAACAGAATTACATCACAACTCTTAATCTGTATTTTAAAAATCACTGCACACAAAAAGAACTATTGTGAAATTTTAGACAGTGTTGTTTAGGTTATAGAGAAGTTTGAAAGAACAGGGAAATGTTTTCTATAATAGTTCTACTATGAAAATGTATCCAAGATGAGCTAGAAGATTCACAAATTTTTTCATGGATACTTAATTACAGCCATGAAATGTTCTACAATGTCAACAAATAAAAATTCTGAAAAAAATTAGAGAAATCTATACAGCAAATGATTACCATTTGCAGGGGGTGAATGAAGAAGTTATGTTAAAAAAAGTTTTGTGAATAAGTAAGACACAATTTTTCCTCAAAAAATAAAATATTTTGTTTAGATGCTCAGAAGTATTCTTATGTAATCTGAGGACAGTGCATAGCTTCCTGAAGAATCTAGAACACCATATTTTAAGTGGAACGTGTTAGGACATTTTCCATTCTTCTGTTACCTAACTGCGGGGAGAGGTTTGCAGGGGGGTCTAACCACCCAGATTAATTAAATCAATGTGAAGGTCATAGTCTTAGCACAAATCTACTTCTACTCTCCTATTTCTTAGCCTTCTATTTGTTCTGCTTCAATTGCCTGGAAGACTATTCCTGTCATTTAGATGTGCCTGAATCCTTCAAGATGCACTGTAAGGCTTTTCGCCTTATAAAGCTATTCAGGGTCTCTGTAGAGTCATGACTGCTGTCTCCCGGCCCTCTGATATATTTTGTATCGGTTACGTTAAGATTTGGACGGTTTATATCAGCACGCACCTTATGCATCACTAATGGTTGTAGCATCCCTCCCATTGCTGTGAACTGATGAAGTTAAAAAAAGGGAATTCTCACTATACAAACAGACTGTGATATAACCCACCTTTAAAGACCAAACAAATGAAAAACCCACCTTCCTTCTTTGACACCCCCTCTCCTAGCTACTGACCTTTTGCTGAAGAACCTGAGTTGTTTGTACGTCCTCTCTCTCTATTCTCTTCTGGACTAAACGGAAGCGGGCTTTGTCCCTGCCGCTTCACCCAATAGCCTTTTCCTTTCATCAGAGTCACCAATTATTCCATGTAGCAAAATCCTGTGGTTTCTCAGTCTTTACCTTCTTGACCTCTCAATACACCATGCATGTGACAAAGCGTTTGATTCTTTTGATCGAGATGTTTTATTCTCATAGATTTTCCCACCTAGTGCCTCCTGGCCGGACATTTATTCTTTTTTTTTTTTTTTTTTTTTTTTTGCGGTATGCGGGCCTCTCACCGTTGTGGCCTCTCCCATTGCGGAGCACAGGCTCTGGACATGCAGGCCCAGTGGCCATGCCTCACGGGCCCAGCCGCTCCGCGGCATGTGGGATCCTCCCGGACCGGGGCACGAACCCGTGTCCCCTGCATCGGCAGGCGGACTCTCAACCACTGCGCCACCAGGGAAGCCCTGGACATTTATTCTTTTTCACCACTAAACACTGGAGCTCTTCAACCCTCCCAACCCTGACCTCTATTCCCCACGTGAGACCTGCTCCCTCGATGTGTCATCTGGTCCCAAGCTTTACATCCTTCTATGTGCTGCTGATTCCCAGGGCTTCTCTCCACCTTGCCTCAGCCCTCAACTCTAGATTTACGTACCTACTTGTGAACTGCTAAGGCTCTCAAAAATGTGCTCAACCCAAGGAAAAAACTGCTCCTTGTCTAAACTTCCGTATCACATTAAAGACACTCCAATCACCCAGTTGCTCAGAGTAGTAACTCCCTCCTTTCGGTTTAGAAAAAAAAAATCTAAACTTGGAAATGAGATTAAGAAAAAAATGGCCTTACATGTTACTGCCATGTTTAAGGATTAACTAATAAGCTCTCTAAGGGCCTAAGGGCATTTGACTCTCTGGGGGAATGGAACATTTTTTGACTTACTATTTACTCTTATAATAATTATGGTCCCAAAATTTTATAACTCTGTAAAAGTTAGATGTTAACTTGAAGATAACTGATAAGGAGCAAATAACCACTACCTAGTAGTGAGGATAACCTCAAGGTTAGGGTTTTACTGATCTAGAGAACATTATCCAGTTTTGAATCGAACTGAATAATGTTTCAGCATTCCCTTTTTTTTTTCAATGACTATATATGTATGTCTATATGTACATCATCTTAGGAACCAGCTTGTCACCCTGTCAGTGTTCTCACTAATGAGTTAAAACTTTGACATTTCCTATCTGTTTTTCTAACAATTTTGTTTTAATTTTGAGAATTTTGCTTTGAGAGTGTTGGAGGTCCCATCAAAATGCCCAGATGGACTTCTGCTGGACCTCTGAGCAGGGTGCCCCATGAAGGCTCTGAGCCCAAGGATGCCTTTTCCTCGCTCCTGGATTTAATATCAAGAGGCAACAGAACATTACTTTCAGTCTCTGTTTTCTTTTTTTGACTCTGGTTTTGTTTTGTTTGCTGCTGGTTCTCGGTCTTGGTAAATCTGTCTCTTCTTCTGCTCTGTTTGTGATGGATAATACATTCCTCACCAGTAGCAGCAACAATAGGGAATCCGTCTACGGATGAAATCTGTTGGATGGCAGACCTCAGGGATGAATTGAGAGCTGGGTGACAGATGACAGAAAATCTTCTTTGTTTGGCTTTTTGCATGTCTGGTCGTTGGCATGTTACAAAAGTTCACATCATTTAAGAAAATGTCTTGTCCACACTAAAGAACAGCCCTTTAAACTCTAGGGTTAGGTTTCTGTGTCAATTTCTGTCTATGTCAAAGTTGATAAAACTGAAACTGCTAGTTCTCTTTGTGTTTAAAAAATAGTCTTTTCGGGACTTCCCTGGTGGCACAGTGGTTAAGAATCTGCCTGCCAATGCAAGGGACACGAGTTCAAGCCCTGGTCCGGGAAAATCCCACATGCTGTGGAGCAACTAAGTCCGTGTGCCACAACTACTGAGGCTGCATGCCACAACTACTGAAGCCCGCACGCCTAGAGCCTGTGCTCCACAACAAGAGAAGCCACCACCATGAGAAGCCTGCGCACCACAATGAAGAGTAGCCCCCGCTCGCCGCAACTAGAGAAAGCCCGCGCACAGCAACGAAGACCCAACACGGCCAAAAATAAAAATGAATAAAATAAATAAATTTATAAGAAAAAACAGTCTTTTCAATTGGTGAAAAAAATCTCTTACTTTCTCTACACCCTAGAGATAGTGGTTTGGGCAGACAGATATTAACTGAACAGAGCTCCCGTTCTGATTGATCTATGTAGACCAATGAGTACTTACATAATTCTCATACAGTTAACTAAAGAATTCCCAGAGAAAGAAAGAAACTGAACTTCTAATACTTTGAATATGCTTGTCTTTCAAGAAAAATCCATTTTCAAGAAATGGCTAACTCAAAAGAATTTTAATATAAGAGTCTAAATCCACAATCAAAGTGAATCCTTTGAGATATCAAACTAGTTTGATAAATTTGGCTTAAAAAACCTTTATGAAAACCACGATGAGAGGCCACTTCACATGCACAGGATAGCTACAGTAAAAAGGAGATGCCTACAAGTGCTGATGAGACTCTGAAGAAATTGGACCCTTCATGCACTGCTGGTGGGAGTGTAAAATTATGTAGCTGCTTTGGAAAGAGTTTGGCAATTTAGTTAAACATAAACATAGTTAAATTAAACTAGAGTTGCCGTACTACTCAGTAATTCCATTCCTAGGTACGTCCTCAACAGAATTGAAGACATATATCCATACAAACACTTACACAGGAACGTTCAGATCAGCATTATTCATAACAGTTAAAAAGATGAAACAACCCAAGTGCCCATCAACTGATGAATGGAGACAAAATGTGCTTCATCCATACGATAGAATATTATCACGTATAAAAATGAATGATTCATGTTACAAACATGGATGAAGTTGAAAACATTATACTCCATGAAAAAAGCCAGATACCCAAGGCTACATACTGTATAATTCCATTTAAATAAAATATCAGATCCAGAGACAAGTGTGGATTAGTGGTCACCAGGGGCTAGAGGAGGGGGGAGGGGCGTGATGCAAAGGGTTATAGGTTTCTATGGGGGAAGATAAAAATGTTCTCGAATTACACAGCAGTGAAGGTTGCACAACTAATTGTGAATATGCTAAAAACCACTGAACTGTACAATCGAACAGGGTGAATTTTATGGTATGTGAATTATAACTCAAATTTTTAAAAGACAGCATTATGTCTCATTCCAGATTTTATCAGTGTAGTATGTAATACGAGCACAAAATTTTATTTTATTGTTTAAGATTTAGGTTGGTTTTCTCATGAGCAGACGAGTGAATCTGAAATTCCTATATTTTCTATATTGATTTTACTTATTGGATAGGCTAACATTTCTTCCAGGAACATTTAAGATTGTGAAAATGTAGAATTACATAATAAATAAATTGACCTATAGTTCTGAAAAGACTCTGATATCAACAGTAATGAAGTTGGTTGGAGTGTCAGCTTAAACGTAATCCAGGTGATTAATTAGTTATACAGTGGATTTGCCTCTGAATGATGCAAAGCTTTCTCTTCATCTTTGCAACTTTATAGGATACTGTGGGTTGTAAGGATGTTTTATTTTTATTTATTGAGTTATTTTTAAGTTTTTTTAATTGAAGTATAGTTAATCTACCATGTTTCAGGTATACAGTAAAATGATTCAGTTGTACATATATATGTACATATATATTCTTTTTCAGATTCTTTTCCATGATAGGTTATTATAAGACATTGAATACAGCTCCCTGTGCTATACAGTAGGTCCTTGTTGTTTATCTATTTTATATATAGTAGTGTGTATATGTTAATCCCAAACTCCTAATTTATCTCTCCCCTGCCCTTTCCCCTTTGGTAACCATAAGTTTGTTTTCTAGGTCTGTGGGTCTATTTCTGTTTTGCAAATGTTTCATTTGTATCTTTTTTTTTTAGATTCCACATAGAAGTGATATCACATGATATTTGCCTTTCTATGTCTGACTTACTTCACTTAGTATGACCATCTCTGGGTCTGTCCATGTTGCTGCAAGTGGCATTATTTCCCTCTTTTTTATGGCTGAGTAATATTCCATTGTGTATATATGCCACATCTTCTTTATCCATTCATCTGTTTATGGATGGGCATTCAGGTTGCTTCTATGTCTTGGCTACTGTAAATAGTCCTGCAATGAACACTGGGGTGAATGTATCATTTTGAATTATGGTTTTCTCAGGGTATATGCCCAGTAGTGAGAATGCTGGATCATATGATAGTTCTATTTTTAGTTTTTTTAAGACGCCTCCATACTGTTCTCCACAGTGGCTGCACCAAGTTACATTCCCGCCAACAGTGCAGGAGGGTTTCCTCTGCTCTACACCCTCTCCAGCATTTATTATGTGTAGATTTTAAAATGATGGCCATTCTGACCGGTGTGAGGAGGTACCTCATTGCAGTTTTGATTTGCATTTCTCTAATAATTAGCATCTTTTCATGTGCCTCTTGGACATCCGTATGTCTGTATGTCTCCTTTGGAGAAATGTATATTTAGGTCTTCTGCCCACTTTTTCATTGGGTTGTTTGTAGGATGTTTTATTATGTCTGCTGTAACTTGCTAGGCTGCTTCATTGCTTGCCTATGACAGACAGCCTGTTATGCTCCATTATCTACCTCCAAGTTTTCTCTACAAAATAGAAGCTTAGGTTAAAAGTTGCAATTAATATGGATGGTTCATTCTAAACTAGAAAAAAGTGACAAAAATATGTGACATATTCAAGGTAGTAGATGTGTTTTTATTTATCAAAGGAAAGGAAGGAAATTGTTTCTTACAGTAAAATACCTGGAATATGAATGAGGAGAGTAAAAGACAAAACTTGGGTGAATACATTAAATTGTCAAAGGTTTGAGGAAAAGTGAATTATTTACCTGGTTTATTGTAGTTTTAAACAGTAGGTCTAAAGAGCAAAAAAATAGAACTTTGACTAACGATCTCTATTTGATGGAAATATTCATAATATAATAGGGAAGGTCTATGAGTCATTTACTGAAAATTATTACATTAATGCAAGATTAGAATTTAGTTTTCTGTTAAAATGACTAATTGATCTTAAATATTTAGCTGAGAACAAATTTTATTTAATCAGGGATGGCCAGCTTACCATTAAGGGACAAGAGTTGTACTTCATACGCAGACTGCACACCTACAAAGGCTTCACAGAGAACTGGTCTAGTATTTGTTCCATGGCTTACAGGGTCCTAGAACTACAGGTAATGAAGAAGGTCATATCCTGAACTTTAGCAGAATTTGGGGGACCTCATACTGGTAGGTACTGCAAGGAAAGCCTGGTGGTGATATTGCTTTGGCCCAATTATAAATTACACGTATGACTTGGTGTGACGAAACTCACCGTAATATGGTAAAGGTGGGAGGATAATCTATATGCACTGAATCAAATCAATTATGTCATCAGTAGCAAGATACAGCATTATTTTATGGATTTTTAAGAAAGAAAAATGCTGCTAATTAAACCATGTCATGCCATCAATTGTAAAATACATACGGATTTCATATATGATAAAGTACAGACCAGTGTGCATTGTAGAATCAATGAAATGATGGTAATAGACAATGTAGAAACTCATTTCAAACAAGAATTTTTTTTAAAGATTGATAAAATAATATTGAAACATCATGAGCTCATGTTCCCTAAAATAGACAAAAAAGACTTTGTATTACCCATAGACATGCAAGGGATCCATCATATAAGCAATCAGATCTGCACCTTGGGCTTCCCTGGTGGCGCAGTGGTTGAGAGTCCGCCTGCCGATGCAGGGGACACGGGTTCGTGCCCCGGTCCGGGAAGATCCCACATGCCGCGGAGCGGCTGGGCCCGTGAGCCATGGCCGCTGAGCCTGCGCGTCCGGAGCCTGTGCTCCGCAATGGGAGAGGCCACAACAGTGAGAGGCCCGCGTACCGCAAAAAAAAAAAAATCTGCACCTTTAGTTGCCAGATTTTGGTTCCTTATTCTAATGTAAGGTGGCTGGCATGAAATTTTGGAATAGGATGAAAAAATACGGCCTGAAATATCTTTTCATCTTCAGAAAGTAAGGATGCTTTCAGGAAAGGCCTAGGAGGTACTATGTAAAGATGATTCCCACTCTTAAATTAAGGACAAATTTAGCTTAAAAACAATTATAATCAATTTCTATATCTTCAACACACCAAAAGAACATAGACGCCTATCATGATTCCACAGTATGCCTAAAAAGGGACGAGTAATTTAAGGCGTATTAAAAGATGGTTGTAATACACATACATTCACTACACTGTTTACAAAAAATGTTAGAAGTCGACTCAAATTATTTGAGTCCTACACTTTAGTTTGGATCAATATACAAGTTACTATTCACAAGTGGTCAATACAAAAGGAACTTGCTGATCAAGAGATCATCCCCAGGAATCGAGCTCATAATTTCCAGGAGTTAACATTCTGGGCCTGTTGACCGATAACCAAGATGGCGTCAAATTTCCTAAGCACGTCTAGTGGAACTATTTTGATAGCAGGCATCACTTAGAACCAAGGGGATGCACTCGAGTTAGACCGCTATTTATATTCGATCCCTTCAAATGGCCAGGCCTTCAGAAGTACTTGTCCCTGTGTAATTCTTATTGAATTTCACCTGCACACAACTGTGGCTTTATGTATGAGGCTATAAGTACTCTTCATATTGAGGACTTATATATTGTTAATTTATTCCTACTTATTTAGTTTCTTTCTAATTCATTTACCTACTTAGTTTAATTAGGCATTAGATTTATTCCTAGGTATTTCATGTTTCTGATTATATTGTATTGGTGTATTTTATAAATTTCATGTCCTAATGTTTGTTGCTGGTACATAAAAATACAACTGATTTTTATATACTGACCTTGCATCTAGTGATTGGTAAATTCGCTTATTAATTCTAATAATTTTGTGGCAGATTCTTCCGAGGTTTTTATATGTGCAATCATATAGACTGTGAATAATGACAGTTTACATTCTTCATTTATAATCCTTATTGCTTTTATTTACTTTGCTTTGCTATATTGCCACTCTGCCAGGTCCAACACTGGCTAGGACCATCCAAATAACGTTGAGCAGAGGTTGTGAAAGTGGCTTCAGTGAACTCAGGGGAAAGTGTTCACTATTTCCCTATGAAGTATGATGCTTGTTGTTAGGTTATGGTAGATTACCTTTAACATTTTAAGAAAATTCTCTTTTTAGTTCACTAACATATTTTATCATATATGTGTAATGAACTTTATTAAAATTTTTTCTATGTCTACTGTGATGATGAGAGGATCAGAGGATTTCTTTCTTTCCTTCTACAATGAATTACATAATGTTAAGCCAGTCTCTCACTTACAGAACAAAACTGTTGTCTTCATAATGTATTTTCATTCTCTCTCTCAAAATTTCTCTGTCTCATAGAGATGGATAGAGACAGACAGACCGACAGATAGATCGCCCTGTGACGCAGATCAGAAGCCTCCCTTTAACCAGACACTGCAGGCAACACTGGCCTGCGGTGCCCGAGATCATATCCAGCCTGGCTGGGTCCCAACCCACAGGGGGTCGAACAGACCCCTGATGTTCAAAAATGTCCCAAAATCCCACAGATGGGATTTTACAAAGCGATCTCTTTCTCTATCTGGATTCAATTGGCTAAAATTTTGCTTGAGGCCTTTTGTCTAATTGAATGAGAGATTTTGGCCTATAACTTTCCTGTCTTCTCCTTACCAAATTTATCAAGTAGAGGCTTGACTCACAGAGAGAGTTTGGAAGTATTTCTCCTCTTTACTCTCTGGAAATATCGGGTATGATTAAGAGCATTTATTCTTTAAATTTTTGGAAAAACTTACCAGTGAATCCACCCGGGTCAGCAGTTTTCCTTGTGGGGAGGTTTAAAACAATTATAGGATCATCTTTAATCACAGGACTCCTCCGTGTTTTTATTCCTTCTTATGTTAGTTTTAGTAAGCTGTGCTTTTCAAGGAATTTGTAGATTTCATCTACGTCAGGGTTAGGTAAATATTTTAGGCTTTGTGGGCCAAACAGTCTCACCTTCGTTCTTGTAGTGGGAAAAGAGCCACAGATGATATGTAAACAAATGGGCACAGATGTGTCCTAATAAACCTTTATTCACAAAAGCAGGCGGTGGGCCAGATCTGGCCTGTTGGTCAGTCCGCTGACTTGATCTCAGGTATAAAACTTATCTGCATAAAATTGTTCATGTCATTTAAATATTTGGTCACCTGCACTGATATCTCCTGTTTTCATTCCATGATATTGGTAATAAGCATTTCGTCCGTTTACGTGTGAGGCAATTACTGATACGGCCAGAGTCAAGTCGACTATTGGCTGTTTATTTTTAACGATCACATCCGTTTGTCCTTTCACCTCTCCTTTTTACCGAGCTGGATTAGTTAGGCATATTTTCCTCCACTATTAGGATCTGAGTTGTGCGTTCTTCTAGTATTTGTTAGCGGCTACTCTCAAGATTAAAGTATTTACCTTATCAGAATTCTCCTTAAGTTAGAAATGTTACTACTTTTAGAATAATGCATGAACTTTACAGCAGCTTGATTCCTTTGCTCCCCTCCCACCTTTCACGTAGGTATTTTATAGGTGTTACTTGTACACGTCTTAACTACCACTGGGTACTGTTGTTGTTACTATTATTATTACTAACTCTCCCTGGTTGTTGTTGTTATTACTGTTATTATTACTATCTCTCCCCCTATGTTGTTGTTGTTGTTACTGTTACTAGTACTATCTCTCCCCCTATGTTGTTGTTGTTGTTACTGTTATTATTACTAACTCTCCCCAGTATGTTGTTGTTGTTACTGTTATTATTACTAACTCTCCCTGGTGTTCTCTATTCCTTCCTCCAGCTTAGAGCTTCCAACTGGGGGCATTTTCTCCCAACATAAAGAGCAGGTCCGCTGGTGATGAGTTCTTAGCTATTTCATTCATGTACCCGTGCACTGTCTGAAGGTTATTTTTGCTGGGTAACATGTACTAAGCATAAACAGTGGGTTGGATGTTTTTATTTTTTCTTGCAGCATTCTTTCCTTTGGTCATTCCATTGGTTTGGGGCTTTGATAACATCTGTTGATATTTCAGCCAAAATCTTACTGCTGCTTCCCTGAAGATAATCTCTTTTTTTCCCCCTAGGATTCTTCTAAAAAAAGTTTTTTTCTTTAATGTTCAGTACTCTGATCATGATATTGCTAGATTTGTTTTTCTCTTCATGTATTTTCAGAATTTGAAAGGTCGTTGGATTTATAAAGTTGGAAAGTTCTCAGCCAGCCCTTCAGGATTCAAGTATTGTTTCTGCACTTCCTCTCCTTCTGGGACTCAGTTACACACTCAGACCTTTCCATCACATCTCACATCTGTCCTGTTCTCCTGAAACTTCTCTTCTTTCTCTTGTGTCAATTTATATACTTTCCACTGACCAGCTCACTAATTCTCTGTTCTGCTGTTTCTAATATGCCATTAATTAATTAATTAACCCACCTATTAAATGTGTTGTTAGGGTTTTTATTTTTTAGTTTTAGAATTATTGTTCAATTTATAAAAATGGGTTCCAGGTGTCTGCTGAAAGCATCCATTCTCCTTTGTTTGCTAGAACGTATTAATCATGGATATTTTAAGAACATATTAATCATGGATATTGTTTGCTAGAACATATTAATCATGGATATATTAATCATGGATATCCTTCTTTGATAACTCTATTGTTAGTTTTTAGTTGGTTGGTCCTCTTTCTATTAATTTAAAAGTTTTAGCTTGCCTTGTAAATTTCAATTAGATGCCAGACGTTGTGGGTGAAAACCTACCTACAGAGGCTCTGGATGATATTATTTTCCTCCAACAAGGGTGAAATTGCTTTTGGTTGGCAGAGAGAATTAATCCTGTTCCTGTTCAGAGCTGGGCTTGAAGGTCTGCCCTTACTCGTACTGTGTGACGCTTATTCCCAGTTTGGTCCTTCTGGAATTTGTCCAGGACACCAAAGTGTTTCCCACGCACTTGAAGGGGATGGACCTCTCCCAGCACCCGGCAGCTGCTGGAAGGTCTGCTCAGAAGTTCATCTTCCAGCTGCTGCTGTTTGGTTAATTTCTCAGTTAATTTCTGTGCATGCACAGCTCAGCAGTCATCAAATGAGGGGCATCTGTAGCAAATTTTGGGACCCTCCACTCACAGTTTCCAGCTTCTCTGTCAGTTCCTGAACTGTGACATCTGTCTCCTCAGCCCGGGAAGATGCTGCTTTTTGCTTTGCTCCAGTATCTGTGTCACCGGGTTGCAAAGTCCCTCCATAGAAAAAGGGGTACATGTGGCATCACTTCGTGTTCTTTCCTTCTTTCAAGGGTTGCAATCCCTCCAGTTTCTTTGTCTGCTATGTTGCTTCCAAGTGCCGCCAAACAGTTTTTTATTTGTTTGTTTCTTCTTGTTTAGCTTTTGTAGGTTTACAGGCGGGATCATCTGATATAAGCTATCCTGTCACACCTACAGCTGGAAAGGCTGTGTCATCTTATTGCTTATTTTCAGATAAGATTAAAATCATCCAGACCAGTGATGTTATCCAAATCTCCACATGATTAGTAATGAAGATGTATGTGTTATGATTGTGCTATAGCAATTTATTTCTCTGCAAACTACACTGAGTGGTGTTGTCCAAATTGATTCCTATTTACAGCTCCCAGGCAACCTGGCAGACCAGTGAGGCTTCTCCTCTGAGCAGATGTCAGCTGCTCCTCTGAGGTAGGAAACATTGTTTCAGGATGCCCCAGGTCTAGAACTTTCCCTAGTTCTCACAGATCCTAGGTGCGCATTTTCGATTGGGCTTTTTAAGGCTGTACCATTTATTTTGGAGAACTCTACATTATATTCAGTCGCTGAATAAGTCAGTCTTGGTATTTCTCCTCATTTTAGTCCAGATTTCACTGAATTTGAAGGCTTTTTTCTATAGTTTATAATTTAAGGATGTAGTTGTCTCCCAGTTTCATAGTAGATGAAATTTTCAGTCTTTTTCTTACAAAGTTTGGGTCATTTTCAGTTGGCAACCAGAGAGGAATAAAAACAACTGTCCTCTGTAATCTTCAGTCTGTGATCATGAGTTCTATGTAGGAAGTAAAATCAATACAATTGATGACTGATTTGAACACAGATTCTCAATGTGAGTAATAAGCTTCCAGAGGTGATCACTGGCTCTTGGTGGAGGTGAGAGGGATAAAGACATCTCAGTTAATACTATGGTTGTGGTCCTCCAAGGGGCCACAGTGTACAAACACAGAGTACCTGTGAGGTTAAAATGTCCTGTGGGGAGGGCTTTAGGGAAAGAGCATCCAAAAGTCTCCTTGGGGGTTGATAATGGTTCAAAGATTGAGAAACAAAGCATTAGGAGGAGGATTGCGGAGAGTTAAAACTAGGGCGGCTTCCAGCTTTTGACTTGGGAACTAAGTGGATAATGGGGTAGAAAAAACGTAATTACACTGTTTAAATACTAAATACTATTAATTTAATTATATTTAATTAATTTAATTATATTAATTAAATATAATTTAATTTAATATTAAACTATATTAAATAAATTTGTTTATTATGTGTTCTAAGAAATGTTTAGGGACCTTAGTGTTTAGGGACCTTAGGGACCAAATGATGAGTTAAACATATATCTGTGTATTTCCAGTCTACCATAAATTCAGTTAAATATATATGCGCGCACACACACACACACACACACACAGTTGAACAAAAGCTGGTGTACAATATTCAGTAAATAGTGAAACATTAGAAAGTCATCTCTCAAAAGGGAACCCTTCTATATTGTTGGTGGGAATGTAAACTGGTACATCCACTATGGAGAACAGTATGGAGGTTCCTCAAAAAACGAAAATAGAATTACCATGTGACCCAGCTATCCCACTCCTGGCCATATGTCCGGGGAAAACCGTAATTCGAAAAGACACGTGCACCCCAATGTTCACGGCAGCACTATTTACAATAGCCAAGACATGGAAGCAGCCTAAATGTCTATCAACAGAGGAATGGTTAAAGAAGACGTGATAAATATATACAATGGAGTATTACTCAGCCACAAAAAGGAACGAAATTGTGCCATTTGCAGCAACATGGATGCAACTAGAGATTACCATACTAAGTGAAGTAAGTAAGACAGAGAAAGACAAATATCATATGGTATCACTTATATGTGGAATCTAAAAAATGATACAAACAAACTTATTTACAAAACAGAAACAGACTCACAGACATAGAAAACAAACTTATGGTTACCAAAGGGGAAAGGGGGTGGGGGAGGGATAAATTAGGAGTTTGGGATTAACATATACACACTACTATATGTAAAATAGATAACCAACAAGGACCTACTGTATAGCCCAGGGAACTATACTCAATATCTTGTAATAAGCTATAATGGAAAAGAATCTGAAAAGAATATATATATATGTGTGTGTGTATATATATATATATATGTGTATATATACATATATATATATGTACAACTGAATCACTTTGCTGTACACTTGACACATTGCAAATCAACTATACTTCAGTAAAACATATATAAAAAATCTCATATTATTTCTGAACCATAAAATAGTATAAATGAGTCACAAAATTACAAATTCATGAAGCTGAAGACAGGCACACACAAGTGATTTCTTGACGTAACTGTTGTCTTAGTTTACAAAGGAGCAAAGAAGACCACTAATTATGTTGGATGATTCAGACAACTTAGAAAACATTTCCACTAATTATAGGAAACTAGCATGTAAAGCTTTTTGAGAACTCTTCAAGGTCTAGGGTTTTTGATTTACTGCACTGGGTATGTACTATGTATTCATTCGGCGAGTGTTGATTTATACAAATTTGGTTATTGTGTCTATGCTTCAAGATGGCCTAGGTGAAATCAATGTAATCATATTTAAAAATGAGTAAAGAACTGTAGCTCTAAATGATTATTTTCTTAAAATAGTGATAAAGTAAAAAAGCCTTTAAAGTTTTTACCATATTGTTTTAAAAGTAACAGTTACCAAGAGTAGCAGCTACAAGCCTGTTAGCTATGCATGCTGAAGCAATGAGTTTGAAAATAAAATATATTCCTTGAGATAGTTTGTATCATACTGTGTAAAGCTAATGTGCTCCAAAGCAATCCCAAGTACTTCTTCTACTTCATACCTCAAGTGTATGATTCATAAACAAAGTGTACAGTAGGAAAATAGAGCAACTAAGCTCAATACAGACCAAAGAGTCTGCAAGTTTTCCTCTTCTTTGAAATTGAGTTTTTTTCTTAACGTATTGCACCGAAGACTTGCAACACAATACACAAACCATTGGCCAAATTATGGTATTATCTGAATTCAAAATACTTAGTAGCTAAAGAATTAGTACCAGATCTCATATTTTCATTTTTTTCCTGCAGATCATAGCACCAGAATTTATTGTGCCACATTTGGTTTACAATATGCTTTTAGGGCAGCAATACTTCCTCTTTATTTTTTAATAATATATTTCATAGGTCTTGAATTAATAAAACAAATACTAGTAAAACTGCTCTCGTGGAAGGATAAAGCCCTGAGCCCTGCAATCTAAGTCTCCTCTTCACCCTTTAGTTCTTCTCCTGTTTCAAACATGTACATGGCAATCTGCAGACAGCAATGTTCCTTAGAACACCAACAGTCCAAGGGCATGACTCCAAAAAGCTCCGTGTTAATGAAATGGAACTTCTCCGGGCCAACACACATTCATCCAGCTCATCATAAATCACAACCAAGTGGAAAAATTGAATATTAACAATCAAAATCCAGATTTTGAAAGGTGTTGTGTCACACCCTAGGTAGTCATCTGGCCTGTGAGACATGTAAGGAGAACTCTGAAAAGTACAAAGTAACTCACTTAATCCTTCGCATCTTGTATGGAGTAACTGAGTTATAATCATACAGCATAACTACTCTTCCAGAGCATCTGACATACACTATCATTTTATTCTCACACAGTCCTGTGAGGCAGGAGTGGCAGGTATGATTCTCATTTTTCAGATGACTATACACATAATAAAATATATATATATATATAAAGATTCACTTAAAACCACAGAGCTAGGGATCATGTCTGGTTTGCTCCACACCATAGAGTAGGTATCAACTATCCTACCTCCATATAATAGGCACCCAATAAATGACTGGTGAATGGGTGAATGAGTGAATGAATAACTAAATAGGAAAATAAATTAAGTTCTACAGAAGCTGTGTACTTGGTGAAGGTCTCAGTGTTGGTTAGTGATAGTATCAAAGCAGATATAGATAGATAGACTGATAGCTAGATATATAGATAGAAGATAGAGAGATAGACACATAATAGCTAGATGATAGATGATAGACGATAGATATATATAGATGATAGATAGGTGATAGATAGATAGATAGATGATAGATAGTGGCAGCATATATTTTCAGTTCTTTATTTACTTCTGCATATATAATCTATTTCCTACTTTATTTCCTACTAACTAATCATATTAATTTTCCCTTTTCCACACCCTCTTGCATTCCTCAACTTCCTCACACTTGATCTGGCTACGTTTCCCAATGTCCTTCTTCGTATCTGAGATTCACACCTGACAACTTTCTGGAACTAGAAACTTAATTCACATAAAAGATATAACTAACTACAGACTAAACTAATGCTGTAAGTGTGATACTACAACTAAATCATTTTTATTATTTAATATGTGGGAAACATATCACTAAAATTAGACATTTAGCATGTATTTTATATCACTAAAGTAAATGTAAATAGTAAGAGTCTTTTATAGCTTTATCTTTTATACGTTTTGATAAAATCCAATCAAGAATTTATGCACAGATACATCAACATATTTTGGGCAGATTTAGTTAAAAGTTTTAGAAGGAAATAATACCTGACAGTGTTTTGAAAATAAGGGTAAATCTCTTTGCAGTGATTTGATCGATAATGACCGATCAGAGTTCCCTTCCGAATCCTGGTTTCATCATGACATGGTAGGTTCTGTGGGCACGTTTCCATCCACTCTGAGCAGAGCCTGACACTAGAGGGTCCGTCAACCCTGTCCCACTCTAAAGGGGGCAACAACGAAGATGCAGGATGACAGAGGCAGCCAAAGGCCATAGAGAACTCTGCCCAGAAGAGTGATCTTTCCTAAGGGTCTGTAAAACACAGCCTTTCAGAGAACTCTTGAATCTGGATAAGGCCTCCTTCTCAGGGTTGTTCTCAGTTGTCATACATAACACCTCTTTATACACGTCTACTCCGACCATAAACATATAAGATCTGGATGACCTGCCGTCCCCATCGGCTTCCCGTCCCCGTTTCCAGCAAGGTTTTCTCCACACCTTAAATTTGCACTTCAGACCGAGGATCTCAGTGGCTGTTACCAGGCTTCTGTCCTGGGTCACACGGGATGCAGCTGACAAAGGGCGGGGTAGCCTCGACTGGCTGGGCTCTGGATGGAATGAAGTCTATGTGATTTCTCACGGCCGTCAGGCGTTTGGAGCGGGGAAGGCTCACTTCAGTATTTCCTAGAGCCTATGAAAACAACTGGACACCTGCACAAACTCACACACTTACATCTGGGGTTTCTCAGCATCACTCACTGCAGAATAGGGACCTCAGAGGGAGGGGTACTATTGGACCAAACCCTTCTGAAGAGCCAAAGCTCTAGCACTTTCAGATTTTGCGTCTGTCCATATGGCTGTTGGGATGGGAAACTTTCTAAATATGCCCTGGGCTTCACAGGTCTTATCACTGATGTCATTTTAGCATTGAATTTACTTTTTTTTTATTTCTGCCTTTAAAAACTTCACTAGTTTTTAAAGATAGGTGTGCAGAGTGAAAAAGAAAAATAACAACAGCAAATCTATGAGCTTTACGATAAGAAAGACCTAGATTCTATTGACAGCATCATTATTTGCTATTTATGGCCCTGGACAATTTCTTCAAATCTCAGATATCTCATTTTCTCATTTATAAAATAAACAGAAACATCTACTTTGTTGGACGATGGGGAATCATCTCTGTAAACTACCTTCAACTGTAAAATAAACAGTAGCTGTCCATGTTATTATTCCAAGCCCATTACCTTACTGTCCATGAAATTCTGATAACTGTGGTGCAGTGGTCATTCTTCTAGGTGTAGCAAAATGGTTTTGTATCAATCTACAGAATGTGAAGGCCTGATATTAAAGGGTTGGGTTTTTTTGTTGTTTTGATGTGTTTGTTTGTTTGCCTGTCAGCATCCTGCACTGGCCATGCTCCCCAGGTCCACTGCCACCGTTTGAATAAAGGGGCCCCCGGCATCCGTTGTGCCCAGCTTTACGTGCTTGGTGTCCTGTCACCTTGGCCACAGCAGACTGAACCGAAGATTGGCATCTGAGTCCAAAGCAGCCTCTAAGGACCTCTTTATTCCAGGATCACTAATCGCTCCCTTAATCTATGGCCCACCTGGGCTCCCTCATTAAATTCCACCCCCCCCCCCAAGAATCTCTGCCTGCCTCTGGGCTGTAATCTACCTTTGCCCCCATGTCATTTATCCGTTCCCAGCTTCCGTTTCTCCTCACCATTCAAGGGGCCTTTCTCTGCTGGAGCTCCCTCTTTCCTTCCTCCCTCCCTCCTTTCTTCCCTTGGTTCATTCGTTCCTTTCTTCCTTCACCTCCCCCTCCATCCACCCCCATCACTTGTCCTCCCGTGCCTTAGATATCACCACCAGTTCAAGATGCAATTCTCTTTTCCCTGCCCTGGCATTTTCCCTCTAACCTGGTATAAGGTCCCTAGGGCCACAGTTCTTCTTGCTACAATTATTTATTTATTTATTTTGCTTTAAATATTATCCTTTTAAGTGAGTAAATTTTTTAAAATTAAGAAAATAGTAGCACATTAAATATGAACTACTATTTCTAGCAAAGTGGTAGATGAGATATTCTGAAAAATCCTTTCCCTCCCCAATACCTAGAAATGATGGGAAAATGACAACAAATACCTGTTAAAATACAACCTATGTTCACAGGAAAGAAAGGAAAATCCCTGTGGCCTAAAGACCAAGAAGGGACTGAAAACAGATTGCTAAGTGAGTTATGAATGTCTTGGGAGGTTCTGCAGATGAGAAATTTAGAGCCTTGAGTCCAGGGTCAGAGGGGACTTAGAACTGAAATCCCTGCATGAACCAAGACCCATGGAGAACAAGGGACAATGTGGGTCTGGGTCTAAGTCCTAAGGGATCTTCACTGGTGGCATTGATTTGCATAAATAAATAAACAAACAATTAAAAAAATACAATGCATATATTTCAGGAAGATGGAGAATGCTTCCCAAATGAAGATCTAAGATGCAAGAAAAATGGTTAGCAAAGAAACTAGAAAGTATGTGGGTTACTCTAAAGCATTAAAAAAAATAACATCCAATAATGGGAGAAAGAAAACAATATATAATTAAAACACTGGACAAAAATATGCAAATGGTGGAGGGATGGTAAAGGAGCTAACGTGTATAGAGTCATTTTTTTTCCTCTGGGGGGAGTAGAAGTAATTTTAACTTTTAGATTTATTACTTAACGAAATATATATTCTCGAAACACTAAATTAGGCACTAAAATCATAGAAATAATATAATTTCCAGAATAATAGAGAAAGAAATGAAATAAAAGCAATTTGATTCAAAACCAATCAGGAAAGAGGAAAAAATAGAACAATAAATATTGAAAACATAAAACAAGATAGTAGAAAGAATTCCAAATACGTAAGAAATCAAAATAAATGTAAATGCATTAGTTAGCCAATTAAATGATACAGATTGTCAAACGAGAAGGAAAAAAGAAAATCTGGATCCAGTTCTATGATGGTTACAAGAGATATAACTCACACATAACTCATACCCTTTAAGAGAAAGATTAAAAATAAAAGGATGTGAAAAGTAGACTGGACACTAGTTTACAATTTGTCGTGTAAGACAAAATAGACTTTAAAGCAAAAAACTATTATTAGAGATAAAGAGATTCACTACATAAAAATAAAGAGGTTAAATCACAGGGCTCTCAATTCTAGCTCTACTGCCTACTGCCAAGGAAAGTTAATAGGTTGCTTCATTTTATTTTATTTATAAAATGAGATCATTAACTGTTACACTCCTGAGCTGTTACAGCACTCATGATATTGTGTGCTGTATACATGTGTTACGCAGTCATGGCAAAATATGAAAGTGACACGTGAAATAGGTGAAGTTTCGGAAGCACTGGTTTTGAGTGAAAGGATATCGTATCCATTTCAAATAATAGGGTAATTACCACAGAAATATGAAGATTTTCCTGAAGCACCGGTATTTAACGTTGATAACCAGAGTTCATGCTTGGTGACCATTAAAACTGTTAGCTACCCATCCACATAATACTGCCAGGTTTATAATCAGCAGTCAGTTCTCCAACATGCAGATATAAACACATAAACACAGAAGATAAATAGAAACTTAAGAATCTGTTAGAAAATTCCCATTTTATATGTCTTGGCATAAAAATATAGTAACAATTTGACGGCCTCTCAAAACAGTCACCCTGCTATTTGATCGCTAATAGAGCACAGAGCATCCTTCTCATAGCTGGTCTATGTGGTAATTAGAGCACATCAAAGACAAAAGGGTGGCATAAGTGGCCCTTGAGGAAGCCCTCATATGCTGTGGAAACTACAGAGCATTGAAGCAGAGTCAGTCAGTGTCTTAGCAAAGGAGTGGGTCTCTTACACCCGAGCCTAGCCTGAATCCAAAGCTGGTACTTCTGGACATCAGTCATAGCCCCAGAGTGAATGCACTGCTCCTGGCCTCTGTGTCGAAAGCCAAGATCACAGCTACAAACATATCCTGTACCGTGAACAGGAACTGGAAGCCCAAAGTTGAAATTATTTTCTCTTTGAAAACTATTCCTAGGGAATAAATTGGTTGTATTTGAAAGCTGCTTTAATATTGTCAATTCACTTTAGGATTTATCATCTATGTTATTTTCCTTGCACTTAAAAGATGTATAAACTTTATACCTTTCTAATAATCTATTACACTGAAGATGTGCTGTTAGCAGTACATAAGTTATCGATAATTTCTTGTATATTGTGGGGAAAATAATAATTAAGCAGGGAGAATTATGTTCTTATTTTATTTAACAACGAAATAGTAAATTAAATGTGTAACTTCTTTTAGGATAATTAAATCAAATTGGAAAGTTATACTCACTGTACACAATCAGTTATGATTTAGACAATATCACAAATGACAATATCACAAATAGACTAACATGTATTACAAGTAAAGTTATTAATACGGTTTGTTTTTGAGCTTTCAAAGATTTTATTTCAGCTTGACTAAGATACGTTTTTACACCCTCTTCCAAACACATACTAAGACTTATTTTTCTCATTAAAGAAAAGTTTCTAATTATCATTATCTACAATTTCCATTGAACGTGCTCTTTAAAATCTTTTAAATGTTAAAAATGATCTAATATAATCCTGAGAGAAGAAATAAAGCTACAGGGAAATAGATTTCTACAAATAACAAAAAGTCACGACGTACTTTACAACTCCATGTGTAGAGTAGTTATTTTTTCCCAATTGACAGACATTGTCTCTAAGATCTAATTACACATGATCATTTCAACAAATAACTCCCATCTTCATAAGATATCCTGGGTTTCTATTCAATTTTGAAAACTTTATTATAACTGACCATTTTTATTGTTTATTAAACAGGAAGCGTTTCCCTAATACTCTGCTGACCTTCCCAGAATTTAACTAAACACATCTTAGTAAATCTAAAATGAATTGACAGAGTAGAACAGTAAGAACAAAGCAGGCTGGAGCTGTTCAAACTGGACCAGCGCAGCTTCCCCTTAAACTGTCTCAAAGGTTTGCAAGGCACGCCCTCACCAGGAGAATCTACTCACCTGCCCCGAGAGCTCTAACTGGCTACTCTAAGGACTGTCGTGTGACTTACAGTCATAAGTCAGGAGTATTTTGTTTATGTTACGGATATGGTGTGGTATAACAATTCAGATGCGTGGCACATTCAGTCATAAGTTATATTAATAAGTATGGTTTAGCAATTTTACCATAAAGGTAGAGAGCTTTTAAAGGGCACATGGCACAGTCTTTCCACCTCTCTACAGCTTTAATCTAGTCACAGGAAATAATAATGGTCCACTCATCAGTCTTGGACAATTAAAACGAAGACATGCCATAAAAGAAGCCACTAGAAGATCGCCAAAATATATTTCCTTTCTCGGATATTCAGTATCCAGCATCTTTCACTGTGTACCAGTTTGTTCTCTCCTCCCCATCAAATCTCCATGTCATTTTCCTTTCTTTTTAGTACTTTTGTAGATCTCAGTAGACTTTGTTTTTCTATAGTACACCAGGCGAGCATGCGAAATTGTGTGGCTAGCTCTAAGAATTCCCTCTTGGGCACTCCTGACTGTATCCAATGTCAGTAGGCATAACAATGAATAAGTATATAAAATGAAAGCTTCCTTTAGTATTCTGAGCTGTTAATTGCTCAGATGATTTTGCAGTTAAGTATTTTTCAAATGCCATCACAGAAAATCCAGATTCTTTTTACATGGTATCCCGTATTCCCTTGCTGAGTTGAAGAACTATCGTGAAATAAAGGGATTTTCTGTAATATTTTTCAAGCATAATTGCAATAATAAGATTGATTTTCTGGAAGATATTAACCTAGGCACTCATTCTCTATCACAATTTAAAATATCAAATAATTTAACCTACAATGTTTTAAAATCCCCCAATAAATATAAGCGTATTTCCTTCAGTATACGCTAATTATTACACCTAGTGACATCACCTTCCAGCTTTGAGTAAATTTACAGTTGCAAGATTAATATTTGTGTATAGAAGACAACTCCTCTTAAAAAGCTCTCAAGTCTTTCAAACTATGAATGTAGAAAAAGATAACTGCTTTTGAAAATATTCTTTCAAAAGGAGATGATAAAAAGACCAAAAACTATTTGCATCAAAATCCACTTAGATATAGAAAGGCAACGTTACAGATCAAGGCAAACCTTTGTCACAAACGTGAATGCTGCTGGGAAATTGTTGCTTTTGACAGAACTTCTAAAGCTGTATAACATCTGAGAGCAATTATAGGATTACGCTTGCATTTGCTTTTATAGCTTGATTTTGTATAAAACGTCTGAAATTTGTCTGCCTGGAAAGAAATGGTTATATGATAAAGATGAAAAAAAAAATCAGAGCTATGTCATGAAAATTCAGCCTCTTTTTGAGGTGAACATCTTCTTTGATGTTAAAAAAACATAGAGCACTCAAAAACTCAACATATTCCTTCTGGGCTTCTAGTATATGTGCATTTTTATCGTCAATTATGCCACCTCTACTAATATACTTTGCATGTTTTGTGGTTGGATAAGAAAACATTCTTCGAGGAATATTTAAGCCAATACGAAATTAAAATTGTAACTCACGTGCAGAACAAGTCTGAAAAAGTAGGAACGTCAAATCTTTATTGATGTTTATTATTTTGAAGTATTAAGTGTTGATTTTGTCCTGTAAGAATCATCCTAGAAATTACTGAGATTTTAAGTAGTTTTAATCCGTGACAACAATTTTAGAATAACTTTTAATTCTTTATATCTACAAAAGGTTAATTACCCTAATATAAACATTATAGTGTATGTTTTTCTACTATATTTCCCTGTATACAGAAACTTTGAAAACATGAAGTATGTTTTAGGCTATTTTGAATGAAGCATTTAGAATGCATCTGGGGGGAGAGATGCCCTTTTTCAATTCACACAGAAACACATGGTCTAGCTGGTCCATCCCCAAGTGGTCAAGGTATTTTTTGCCTAATCATTATCTCAAACACAAAAGATTCAGAATATGGCCCATGAGTTCCTAATATTCTGAAAATGATCTTTTAGAGATAGATCATCCAAATATATTTGTATTTTTCAACCTATACACATCTGATAAGTGCTTAATTTTATTCGTCCCCCAAACAGGCTTTTTAAAGCTTTCCGTACAGCCTTTTATCTCTTAGGCAGAAGGGTGCTGATTATCTAAAACAGAATTTCCCAAACTTCACTCAAAAACTATGCAACACATTCATGATGTCCCTGTGAAATAGGCATTCCAGAATGAAATAACTTTGGTATGCGCTGGAATAAGCAAAGATAAACAAGTTGTTACAAGAGAACGTCTCAAAATGTTAAGAACAATAGCGTGTACTATGAATCGTTAACAGGAAAGTGTAGCAAGCAGTGTTTGGGAAACGCTGGCCTATATATCATACTGTGCAGACCACTGCTCATTTCAGATGTGCTTATCTTGACATCTTCTTGGTTCATAGCATACTTGGATAGAAGGCGTCAAAACCATACGTGGTACTTTACACACTACGGTTCTGTATGATACTGGTAGGATCAAGTCAGTGGTTTCTCCCTATGGTCCTTCAGGAGGACAGTGGACACTTGGCTGACTTTTACGTACTGAGCCCTGTCTTCAGGGGATGCTACAGTGTCTTCTAAATCCTTCTAATGACTTCCAGATGAAAACCCATCCAAGGCAATGCATAGTAAAACACTTCCTGTGTCACGGGAAGATGTGAGTGAAGACATATACCCCTGAACAACACGGGTTTGAACTGCATGGGTCTGCTTACACGGGGATTTTTTCAATAAATATAGTACTTATATTTTCAGTCTATAGACCTTTAAATAAACTAAGTGTGGGGAAAATTTTGTGTTCAGTTAGAGATCACAATATGTGGAATCAAAAGAACTAGGGTTTGAGTCCCGATTCTATCCCAACCATTGTTCAAGGGTCAGTTGTGCAGGGAATCAGGATATAAAAACAGGTTTCAAACTCTTAAACAGATTATAATCTCCTTGAGTATGCGGCCTAGATATTATACTTTCATGAAGTCTTGGAAAATAATAGCCTTTACGCTTGATAGGAACTCAAAAGTTTGCTGGTACCTATTATGAAATGTAAATACATCTATTATTATATTGATCACATTTTTCACGTTTTATCCATGAACTTGAATAAATAAAATTTTAAAACCTATGCAGGTGTTAGTTATTAAAAAAAAAACACAGAAATGCAAAGCAGTACTATATTGAGAAAAATCATTACTCATAGTGTTATAAGAATTGGGAATATTTAAAGTTGAAGAGCCTGCAACTTTTTGATGTCATTTTTAATCACAAACCCTCCTCTCAGGTTTTTACCATAGGGCTGATGGTGGACCCAAAGTAACTCTGTGTGTGTGCGTGTGTGTGTGTGTGTGTGTGTGTGTGTGTGTGTGTGTGTTGGGGGGGTGTACATGTGTGTCCGTGCGCCTGTGAGGATATTTAGGGGGAAGAACATACATGAAAAGATGTAAGAAGGAAGACCTGCCCCTCCCATAGCTCATCTTACCCTCTTTGCTCCTCCTAAGTGTTCTAAGAAATCAAACATGCACCACATATGAAGAATTCCTGATCTAAAGTACGGGACTACGGGAAAATACTTCTTCACATTAGCTTCAGGGGAAACTTGTTTAGCCATTAGCTTAACTGACTGCATTTACATAATCCACTTACGTAAAAATAACTGAGCTCAAATGTCCTCTAAACCACAGAGAAGGGAAAAGGAAGCCGGAAACAGGGAAATGCCCTCAGAAAACAGATTTGTCATTAAGAAATTTATTTGCACCCTTCCTGGGTCTACTCCATCCCCATCACCTTCAATACGTAATAAAAGTTATATGAATCAAGGAGGCAAAAAATCCTCTATCTTCTGCTTCTTGTCATGATCTAGTTATAGTGAGTGTTATCTGATAAACTAGCATTTTCCCACAGAGTAACCTTGGCTCCAATCACTACCATGAAGCTCTTTCTCTTCCTTTGTATAAAATCATAGTTCCTTGTTGTTGAGGCCCCTACAATTTCTCTGTTCTTTGCTTTCTTCCTCAAAAATCATACAGCCAAATTTTCCCTGAAGAACCTATTCTCCTGAAATTTCAAGAGAATGACAGTGGACCCACATATTATGCTCACAGTTGGTTGGTAACATGAATTCTGTGAATTAGTCATTCTTTACAGCATAGGACTCAGGGTACGAGGCTCTATTGTGAACATAAAATTACTTCAAGATTTACGGTTTTGTAGTTATTGAGTAAATTGTTTTTAGCGACTAAAAGTGAAAAAAGTCTTTGTTTAAGCCCTATTTATCAGTATTCTTGCTAAACCGAATAGGTTTTGAAACATAGTATCTTAATAATATTTCAATAGAAAGGAATTGATTATAATCGTTTTTACCCCTCTATCCTAGCAGCTCAATACAGTTACATTCCTCAGCTCTTTTCATTCTTTCTTAAATTTTAGAGAACTTAATATCCTATTAGGACCAGATGCTGAGAATATTCAAAATAGAGATAAAACGTTCTCTTAATGTCTTGATCGATCGGAATTGCTCCTGCAGAATCTCAGTGTGGCACTGTTAATTAACAGTAAGATAATTGGTCTCAATTTGCTTCAACATGTGAGCTAGGTGCAGAGAAATCCAGGAAGACGGAATGCCTCAGGATACATCATCAAAACGTGCGATCATAAAAGGCTTTTGGAATATTAGGAAGATAGTTGCTCCTGTTTTGAACATTTATATTTCTTGGTCCTCTCATCAACCCCAAAGTGCCTTCAATGAAACTTCTACTTCTGGAAACTACTTAAGAACAAATATAAAACATGCCTTGTCCATACTGAGTCTGCTGTACTGAAAATGGCGCCAGATTCCTGAGGTCTTTTCCCTTTCGGCAGGGTTATTTGTCTTGTGAGAATCAAGATAACTGTCGGTGATTTAAACATACTTCATGCAAACTTCTTACAACTCCCCTACTGTAGAAGAGGGGTGTGTATTTTGTTATCACATCCACCTGAAGGCGGACCAGCTGCTATGTGATGGAAGGCATGATCAACAAACTACAGCCTAGGGGAAAATGCAGCCCGCTCTCTGTTGTTCTGTAAATAAAACTTTATTGGAATAGGGCTATGTTCACTTGTTTGCAGAGCTTCTGCACCTCAGTGGCAATGTAGAGCGTCGAGACAGAGATTGTCCTGCAGAGCCTGAAATATTTACTATGGGGCCCTTTACAGAGAGAGCTTTCTGACACTGGACTAAAGAATGCTTTGTGGATTTAATCACTTTAGAAGGAATTTTAGAGCGATCTCTAAAATATGACTCTGGTTACAGCCCCATCTTATAGTAAGTACCAAAGAGTCCAGGCAACGTTACACAACAGTGAATCAACGCCGAACTCACTCTAGTCCCAGTAGTTTCAATGAAATGTTTCTGCTACTTGACCTAAACTCTGTTTGAGTGAGAACACTCAGGAAGCGCGGTGCATTTTTACCCGGTTTGTACACACAGTGGCATCCACTCACCTGGTCCTGCCCCTGGGCCGCTCAGATTGCTCGGACAGGAAGCTGGTGCTACTGGTCCTGGAGATGGCAGACACGTCGCTGACGTCACTGTCTGAGGATCTGGCGGAGACGCTGTCGCAGCTTCGGTACTGATCTGTATGTACGTTATACTAAGGATGGAAAACAAGAGAGCGTGAGCTCTGTCATCGGAGGCTGGCTAACAGAGACACACATGGTTAGGCTAACGGCTACTCAGCCCACATCAAGCAAAAGTGCACTTTCGTAAACATAGGTGTAGAGTCTAAAAGGACCCAAACGCTAGCATGATACATGGGTTCCAGTATCACAAACCGGCCCCCTTTGAATGGTAAGGAGTGGTTTATAAGGACTGAATCGTAAAACGAGAGTGTCAATGCTTGGGTGGAAAATTCATTGAATAAATGATTTGCACATACTTAAGACCTCAGAATTGTATTATTTATTTTTTCTAGTACATCAGTTCATCTTCCCTTGCCTGGGTTTTCATCGTTGCCTACAGATTCCACTCACCTTCTACTCTATCCATGGGGTAGACTGCTTCCATCTGTCCGTGCTTCTTGAGTCTAAAACTTATATTCAATTTACCTACACACTTTCCCTATGCTAAGACATCACATTCTTTCAAATGTAACCAAAAAAACACATCTCTCTGCAAAAAAGCACTGACATGAGAGCAGAAGGATTGTGCCAAAGACATTGTAGAGAAGGAGGTAAAGACGGGACTTTGACTTTCTTGCTATTATGGCTTAATTAGTTATTTTCAGGTTTAAACTATCAACTAAGTGCTGAAAGTAAAAAATGGATTCCTATTAAAATTTCAAGATACACTATATCTCATATTTAAATGTGTCTTTATATTTGTCTCTAGTATTCATTACCAGCATTTATGTCCTAAGGTGTGAAAATATCAAATGTTTGCTAAACTTGTAGAAAAACTCACCCATCCTCTCAGTTCCATATCAAATGAGTTTTAATATATCTAAAATAATCCGAACACTCTATTTCTAAAAATTTGTATAAACAATTGTCTTGCTAAAGAGTACTAAATAAAATGATGCTAAATTGTAGATCTGTATATACAAAAAGAACTATAAGACAATAATACTTTTTAAAAACTTCTAGAGAAAGGATCATGTTTATTTAATAATCCTTTAAGTGTTAGTAGCTCAGGCCTAGGGTATTTAAATGTTAGTTTTAATTTTTCATCTCTCATGTGTATGTTTTGGGCAAAGAATTTCACATCAAGCATGAAAACAATTTCAAATTCATAGAGTATCTATAAAATTCTTTCCAAAGAATTTTTTCATAATTGCATGATGTTCTTGAAAGCCATGTGCTTCATTATAATCCAAAAAGACATGCATATATGCTATTATGTTCAGAACTGAGCTACTTATATAACTTCATGTATGATTTAAAATGAATATGATTTATGATAAAGTAACATGATAATGTTTTAGCACTAAATTCTTTCGTATCTGATAGCGTGGTGCTGACTGACAGGATTCATTTCAATAAGAACTGTTTTTTATTTACAGAATAGATGTAAAAAATAGGCTCACATAGTGGAATCTGAATTTAATTCTGTTACTGGGGCACAAACATATTTCCTATATGACTTGTTTCTGAAACTATTTTGCTACGTAAATATGTTATGTGATTATTATAATGTCTCCAAACATTGAAATGATAGCTTGTCCATGAGAGAATATGAATGAATTGGTTTCTAATACAATAAAAATTTGCCCAGCTGTAAGAGGTTTTCTGGCATGGCGTGACCCCAGCACAAATTCTCCCCTTATTTGACAAATGCCAATAATAAGCAGTGTAGACTATAACATAAGATCATGTGAGTGTGCATGGAATTATTTCTCCAGCTAAGCAAATCCTCCGTTTCTATAAATCATGTCTTCTTCTCCTTTTTGTCTATAGACTTTTGCTATTCCAGCCACGAGATAAAACAAGGGATTTTAAAAGATTGTCATATTAAAAATCTTTTATATTGGAGTAAAGAATAATCCACCATTCTGACACCATGTCACAGTTTTCTTCACATTGGTTATTTGAAGGAACGGAAAGGCTTTTATACTCACTTTATACTACTACATCTACTTATTTTCAAAATCTGTTAAAAGTTTAAATAATCACTTTGACTTTTCATCAAGCATGATTCTTTAAATTTCCTATTTAACAATTAAATATTTTAATAGAAATACGTTAATTGTATTTTGAGAAATGTAGCCTCCTCAGGAGAAATATACACTGATCACATAGCAGGGAAATTTGTCCTTGATGTGAGGGGAAGCTCTCATAACAGGGCTGCTATTTTCATAAGTAATAATAAACTCTTGGTAGCTGCCTACAAAAACCATCACGTCAATCCTTCTTGCTGTGCTTGGGTTACAGAAACACAAGTACTCTTTAAAATGTGAGGCCTACGTGCAAATTCACTCTCCAGTTATGAACTTTACTCCATCACCAAGGCATGCGACTCTGTCTAACATCAGTGAACAATTAGCACAGTGTCACATTTCAGAGACACGATGTTTTGTGTTTTCTCAAAAGCTAAGTTAGTGCTAATTCCTTACTCAGGATGGAATTAGGTTCATTTAATACTTTAAAGGAGATGTCAGGTTTGAAACATCTTAGGAATTATACTACATGTGTCTGGTAATTCTTTGCCCTGAAGAAAATCTAGTTCTGTTGGTGTTTGGTTATAAATATTTTGAAAGCTGTTAACCAATTTCTAATTTGGCAGAATTTCAACTAAGGTGCATTGCTTCATCCAAAATGCCAAATGGATTAAAACACTAAAAATAAGTCAATAAAGGAATAAAGTTCAAAATTTAATGTACATTAACTTTATGAAAATACTGGTTCTCAACTATATCAATAAAAATAGATCTTTGTAAAGTAAATTGTAAAAAGGTTGAGGTAAAAGGATAAATTTAAGAAAGAAAAAAATGCGAGAGGTTTAACTGGAATTGCTACTGGAAACTATTTAAAAATTTTATTGTAAGCATTCATTAGGAATCTTAGAATTGCAGAGAGTACTTACTTTTTACTTAACATATAAAATTAAAAATAAGTTAATTATTTGTTATGTTATCTTATATATTTTTCCTGTCCTATAGTCTTATGTTTGTAAAGATACCATATCTTTGATCTCACACTTATCAATATAATTTATAATAATTTTATTTATGTAATATAGTAGTATCAATGTATGCAGTAAGAGCAATAGTAATGTATTTGAAAGTAATGGGTTTTTTAATATTTAAATGCAATGAGAGAGGAAAAGGAAAAGAATGTCTGTGCAAATAAGGAAGGAATGATAGAATATGATCATTTAACTGCATGCAAATCAAAAGCCATAGAAGAATCTCTGAATCAAACTGGAGTCGTGTACATTTCATTGATGTCAGAAGAGGAACGAAGGGCATCTAAGTTCCCGATCAGGAGTTGGTGGGCTCACCACTCCCTAGAAAGGCTTTGTTAATGTTGGGAAAGCACCTCCTTTCTTCTGAGGGGGCCTCAGTTTTCATGAATCTGGTAAATAAGAGAGGTGGAATTGAAGATCATTTTGAGGTATTTTCAAGTTCTAAATTTCTACCCATCAGAGAATTTGGAATTTCCCGACCAAGATAAACCTACTTTTTTTTTTTTTTTTTTGCGGTACACGGGCCTCTCACTGTCGTGGCCTCTCCCGTTGCGGAGCACAGGCTCCGGACGCGCAGGCTCAGCGGCCATGGCTCACGGGCCCAGCTGCTCCACGGCACGTGGGATCTTCCCGGACCGGGGCACGAACCCGTGTCCCCTGCATCGGCAGGCGGACTCTCAACCACTGTGCCACCAGGGGCGCCCGATAAACCTACTTTTGATTTCATTATGAATATGTGTTAGTGGTGATTTAGACTTCTAGGGGACTTCATTTTATAGTTTATTTTTTATTTTGTTTTTGATCAATGGATTAATGATGTGAGGCCTAGTTCAGAAAAGGCTTTCAGTCTTTTTACGCTGATTCTTTATTTATCTCTTTCTTGTTTCCTGCACTGGCTCTGCCTATCCCTGCTGTTCTATTTGACCTCGTCCTTTGACATAATGCTAAGAAATTAAGAAAACACTTCCAGCTTTAAAGATCGTTTCTAAATAAGAACATGCAACAGTGGAGGAAGCAAACCTAACTTACGCTGCTTCCTAATTCTTACTGCATTTGTGGTAAAAGTAAGCAAAAATGATGATGATATCCATAAAGACAGACAAATAGCAGATGAAGTAATAATATCATAAAGAACAAACGAGGAAAAACTATGTGGAGCTGGAATCAGCAACTCTGCAACATCAAGATATTTTGCTTACTGATTTTTTCTTTTCTTTACTGATTTTACTTTTTAAAATACTGTTTCAGACTCCTTGGGAGTTGAGCCCCGCTGAATCACAGCGACCTTGGACGTTGTCCAGTTGCAACCCTTCTGCAACTAAACTAAGATATAAAGTGATAAGATGGCATCCAGCACATATGGCTCTATGGTGGGCTGGTGACAAATCAGATTTTGTCACCACCTCCATATTTTTGTGTTAGTCCCTGAATATCTGGCTATATAATGAACAACCTCCAATATTTAAAAATGAGTAGGTTTTTCTAGGTTCATATAACAAGCTAACAACGTTTTATTTAATTTTGAATTTCGAAAAGGTCATTACTTCCAAAAGTATTCTCGACATCAGATTAAAACACGGGTTTTCCTGTAGTGGCTGCTGCCACTTTTGTAGTATTCTAAAAAAAAAGGTTTTTAAATAAAGCAGATAATAAATTTAAAATTGCTTCATGAAGTATAAAATTCTATGCATATTTTAATCAAAATTATCAGATGCTAGTTAGCAGTTTATAAACTCCTTATTGCATCCATACAAAATAATATTGAAATAATATATTGCTTCATGAAGTATAAAATTCTATGCACATGTTAATCAAAATTATCAGATGCTAGTTAGCAGTTTATAAACTCCTTCTTGCATCCATACAAAATAATATTGAAATATAAATTAAATTTTTATTCACTTGAAATTGTGTGGATCTCAGTTTCTGAGACTTTGAAATCAGTTATTTTTCTCACTAAAGACAGATCAATAAGAAATCTCACATCACATAATTTCTGTCATTCACTAAGAAATCTCCATAAGAATATCAACCTCAAATAGTATTTAAGAGTATAAATCTATATCTTAGTATTTAAAATACAATATTAAGTGATATTCAAGCAATAAAATGGCTTAAAATGGCTTCACATATCTTGCTTATTTATGTGAATTTGACCACGACAATCGATCATCAAGTGACTTTCATATCAAGTATTTTCATTTTCTTTTTAAATAAAACATTTAATCCAGGTTAATAGACAATATATTACTAAACATATCTTGTGAAAATATCAAGAGGAGAGAGGTTATGATGCAAGAGCATCACCTGAAGGATAACCTCTCTCCTGTAACCTGGTGCTCACTGGTCCTACCTGCTACCCATAATGTACTTTTTTACCAGGGGAACTATTGGTTGGTTACTGGTTTTACCTTGGAGTATTGCTTGCGATCAAGTTCTCGACTAGAACCAGACCCTGTTGTCTGCTTAAATCGATGCACTTTCATTTTCATCTGTCTCGTTCGCTCCTCCACTACTAAGCTTGCTGCAAAAACACACAACGGGAGTCTATTAAAACACCGAAGCACCTCTGAGGAACCGAATGGTTTAAGATTGCAATACTTTTGATACGACTTCAACCAAATAAAATTTCGAAATCACACGATTAACAAAAAAAAGGCAGAAGATACAACGCTAGCAACTGTCGCTCTAAAGAGGAACGCGACTCAAATCACACAGAATGGGGGACACAACGGTTAGTAACAAAAGCTAAGGATCCTATGTCTTTATCGGATATGAAATAATCTCAGTTCCATTCATGAGTCATTAAGTGAAACCGAATTTAATTGTGAAAATATGCTTCCTGTTGAATGAACTGGTTGTTGCTTGTACATATAGATAGAACACATCACACAGAGATACACGTGTTTATTTACATGCATGCACACCATGTGACACCCTCAGCTGCAGGAGTCACTTAAAAACTCTTGTAATGGAAGAGCGCCTGCTTTTCTGAGGCATTCTTATTAAATCCTTCATTTCTACCAGCCGCTTTTCATGAATATTTGCCATTCTTAAAAACGGACTTGCTAAGAGAAAAGATTTGTTTTCTATTTCTGAAGAAAACATAAATGAAATTCATGCTTTTTGAAAATGTGATATAGAACTTTAGCTCTTTAATTTAAATTTGTAAATAAACATGTGTATTCCAGTTACGCCTTTATCATCTCCTAAGTAACAGGAGTGATTGTTTAGATGGGAAGAATTACAGCCTTCAATAAAGTATGAGCTATTTTAAGTCAGAATCCATCACAAGCAGCTTGGCTTTAAAACCCTGGCTTTAATTTTTACATTCTTACAAATGAAGACTGAAGAATACAGTCGTGTGCGTATACCTGCGTTGTGAGACCTACGTTTATGTTTCACAACTTATCTCTTGCCAATCTCAAGTGCTACAATTTATTTTTAAGTTGTGTATATACACCTGTATCTGACCACAACCCATACTGTTTTGTAATTCATGTACTGGGGCTTCTGCTAAGAGGCCCTGTGATTTAAAGGAGAGTGGACGTTTTGTTACATCTAATTGAGGTGAGTGCTGACTTCCTGTCTTACAAGGAGTTTATAAGGTCACTTGTTGACACATTTTTTCCATTGCAGTGATTAAACATGGCCTGTGATCCCTGATAAAAGGCACTGACACTTGTTATAAAAATTCAGTAAATATGTAGCTTTTACTGTGTGTTCAAATACAGGCTCATAGCCCAGGAGATAAATACATGCTGTGAAATGTGTGGGTAAATGTTTTACTTGTAATTTTCACACCAAGCTGTTAGACGTTTAGCTTTGTTTAAATTCAGTAAATTAGACGATTATCAATCCCTAATGTCACAGTTATGTGGATGAAGCAATCACGCACACTTGCTTTGAAAATGTTGACTTGAGACCGTAAGTGATGACTATTATGACTAAAGGATAGTTCAATAGAGATCTTGAGAAAAGCAGTTCAGAAATGTATTAATTACTTGACAATATATAAGGAGTCATAATAAGTAATATAAAGCAAAATGCTACTCAAGAGAATTAGGAATTGAGACAAGTTATTGAAAAATGTGAGTTGTATTTATAGAAGACTGTATACCCAATGAGAAAAATGTACATGTGTCTTCTTTCTGCCATCTGCCTGTGACGTGGTACCTCCTGGGTCACCTGCTTCGAGCTTTGAGGAAGTCAAATGAACTGTAATCAGCTGTACTCTACGATTAAAGCTTAAAGCAATTCTAAGTAATCTCTATTTGTGATAAAAGCAGATTTAAATGGTGTTAGCTTAATCTTCTCAGCAATGATATTAATTTAAAGAAATTTTTGACGTTGATTAGCCCATAGCTTTGTGACCTTTACGTTTAGCATCATGTAATTCTTAGGGGGTCAGTTACTTGACACTGAAAAGATTATTTCCCGAGTTGTACTGCTTGAAGCAGTTCTGGTGATTTAACCTTGCCAGGACAACACCTCATTGCTTTAAATAGAATTACTTAGCTTATGATATGGTTGATCTTAAATCTTTACTTTGCAAAACTCGAAACTAAATCATAAGAACACAGTGGTAGCCTAACTGAAATGAATCCTATATTTCCCCCCCCCCCGGGCTTGGGAAGAAAGCTTATTAAGGAAAGATATGGGGACACTGAATTCCTAGGGTGAGCCTGAGGGATGCAGCAGCTGGTGGCCAAGAAGCCATGACAAAATTAAGCAAGAGAATTCAGATTCTTTTCAAGGCGGTGTGTGATTAGCAAAGTACCTGTGGGTTCCAGCTGCCCCTTAGAGAAGACCACGATTTTCACCTCCAAGAATTAAGGACGGCTTTCCATCTAATGAACCTGGAAGACTCTCCAGGCAGATTGTTTTGTCAAAAGCTAGATACTTTCCATTATACTTTGTTTTTATTCTTTTCTAAAACCAACTGCATCCAGACTAGCAATTCTGCAGGCTTTTGTAAAGTTTACAAAGGTAAATGCGATTTCCTTTCTTTCTTACTCGTTTCATTTCTTTTTTTCCCTTTATTAAATGTGGTCTTTTTTTTTTTTTTTTTACTCTTGGACAAGGCTGCTCTCTGTGTTGTATCGCTCTCAAGAAGACCTGCTGGTGGTGGCGACAGCTGTCATTCTGCTTTCAGAGTAAACTCACTGGGTATGGAAGCAGAGGCAGAACAGACAGGACCAAGGCCAATACCAAAGGAAAATGGCATCAGTAGCAGGTTTTTTAGACTGTACAAAAT
Organism: Leucopleurus acutus; assembly: GCF_964270905.1. NCBI lineage: Eukaryota > Metazoa > Chordata > Mammalia > Artiodactyla > Delphinidae > Leucopleurus > Leucopleurus acutus. Next base: position 80,368,422 of record NC_139157.1, read on the forward strand.
ACCAACAACAAACCGAATCCCTAAAATGGTTTTAAATGACTTCGCTTTGACCTTCCAAAAGCGATTAATGTACTATCTTTTTTCCTAAACAAGTGAAATTTGACATCTTCTAATCTGTCAAAGGAAGGAAATCTCCAAATTAGTTTTTTTTCAAAGTCATGACTAGATCCCGTGACTCGCCAGCAAAAATGATCTCGGATTCCAAGATCAGAAGCAAAATGCAAACAGCTTATCATTGACCTACTCATATCAAAAGCCAGATAAGTACATATAATTAACATTAAAAAAACCATTTCTCATTATTTCCTGATTATGTGTACATTCATGCGTATTCTAAAATAATTGTTTATACACGTGATCATGTTTCAGTAAAAGTGTTTTTCGTAAACATCAATGAAGAGGCTTCAGTGTTAATCTGGCAGTTCTTTATCTTTTCTACAGATTTTTCTTATTTTGCATTTTCTTTTTCAACTGTATATTGTGGAATAAATTGGCATCGTTACTGGATTATGGGTGTGTCAATCTAAATAGTAAGAAAAATTTATGAGTTAAAATAGAATATTTGTCACAAGTTTGAACCAGAAGACATGATGATTAAGGTACATGATTTATAGAGAGAATAACAGATATTTGGTAATGATTAGAAATTAATTGAATCCTTGGAATATGATTATCTGTTAAGTATCTCACTAAAAGTAAAATTAACCACAGCCCAGAGAGCTCAAATATCTTAATTTGAAAAGAATGATTACTGATCATTTAAAATTTCTATATTAACACTTTTAATACCAATAGCAAAATTAAAACATGAAATAAAATATTTTCTAATTCTTCCACAAATCCTAGCATTAAACTCACATTTTAGGAGCATTCTGAATACTGCTAGCCTTGGAGACCACCAAAACCACTGAAGTGTCAGTTACTATTCCTTTTTAAAAAGATTTTAAATTCGGGGACTTCTGGGTTTTTTTTGTTTTTTTTTTTTAAATTTCAAACACTGCTACATACTAGAGAGTGAAATAACCCCTCTCATTTTCTATGACAAATATAATTATCATGTAATTTCACTTAGTCTTTTAATGAAAATATAGCTTACATATAGTACAGCTATTTCAGTTATAATTGCCCATAGAGTGATAGTAACATAATTCATTTCTCCTAGCCCCTAGGGTGTAATTAACATTGTAATTTTATATAGAAGCTTTTTTTTTAAGAGCTGGAACTTTTCACTGGGCTTTCTACAAGCTGACTGATGTGTTTGATGTTGAATAAATTGTGCTTTTTAAAAAGCAAATATTAATTTACCTAAAAGAGATGTATTGAACTTAATCTGTTTTCTTTAGATCAACTTTACTCTATATCCACTGTTATTTTTAAACTGGTATTTTTATCCAATGAATGTACATATATCAAATATCAGCTCAACATTACAAGTAAGAAAGTATAAAACTAGAACTTTTTTTAGAGGTTAAGCTAAAACAATACTTATGAAATAATTTCTTGTCTTCTAAACTCAACGAGAATAACTGCAGCATGCAAGGTGAGAAAAGTAAATACAATTTAAAAAGTAAATACAATTTAAAAAGTAATTTATTCGAGTTTTCTAATGGAAAGTCTTAGGTATTATTAAAAATAAAGACATTAAAATAATTACTTCTCTTTTCATGCCCCATGTTTTGCTATGAATTCTAGTATCATAGATGATCTTTAGTGAAACTGAAGTAGCTGAAGTCATTTGCAAATATTGTGTTTGTGTCTGTATGCATTTTTCTAGATCTATCCCTTTCATGAAATTATTAAAGAGGCCTGTGACTTTTAAAAAAAAAAAAAAGAAAGCTTAAGAATCATGAATAAATCTTCCTTAACCCACCACTGAAAAATTTCTGTAGTACCACCTTTTCCAAAGAGAAATGTGATTTTCTGGGAAACTCCTTTGACTCAGCAGACATTTATGACTTGCTTTAAAATATTGTGAATATTATGATTCTGTGTAATTTGATAATTATGTTAAACATTAAATTTTCATAAATGTGGTTTAAATATTATTCACAAATTTATAATTATAGAAATACAATTATTTACAATATATAAATATATATATAAATATATATGCTCTTCTCTTCAAAGTCCTTAAATCTTTCACATTTCTGCCTATGCATCTAGAAATTAACATGAATTTGAAATTTCAAATGCTTGTGTTTATAGGCAAAAAAGATAATCCATGTAATATATTGTTAAGCCTGTATTTTCAAGTGTTCCAGGTGAAATAGTGTAAAAGAGAATAGGAATAATGAAAATTTCTATATTATTAAATATATTGAAGTAAAAAGATTATGAGAATTTTATTTTCTAACAAGGTTAGCTAGTTCATGTGTCAAAGGTGAAACATGGTAACATTTGCACAGGATAACTAAGCTCGTCTAGTTAACTACAAAGTGCTGTCACACTTTATGATAGAAAACTTAACGCCTCTGCTTCCTTGCTGTTACTGATACAATGCGAGTTTGGACAGTCAAGCCCCGACCTTGGTCCAGTGCGTGTCTCAGAAAGAGCAATGATAAATGACTACACAACTGAAAGCTGTCAGGTAGAATTAAACAGATGGAGGAAGCACTTGCAATGTCTCAGTTACTGACAGCACAGATAAAACCCCTTCTCCGAAGCATTTTATTGTCAAAAATCAGTACTAGTGGGCACTCAAATACAATAAACAATATAATAGGAAACGTGAAAATTATAAAGTAATAAAAGATGAAAAAATTTAGCTGACTGAATCTGTAATCATTATAAGCTATGCACAGCCTGAAGAGAAAGGAAGATGGTTTTATATTTGAAAATTCAAGACTGCAATGCTAGTCTCTACACACAGCTTTCTAGGCTTTAGAGGAATACAAATTGTTAAGATGTGTGGACATTTTCCATACATCTGGAAGCAATGGAGTAAAATGGTCGGAACTCAGGACTGGGAAAGTTGGGCAGAGATGACAACCTTAGCGGCATCAGCATCCATCCCCGTGGCCTTGATCAGTCCTGAAATCTGTCCATTACGGAGTTTTCATTTGTAAAGGGAAGAGAAAGTAACTTAGAGTAACTTCCCGCTGTTGCAGTCTATGACTCTGTATTATTTCAATAGGGTATTGATATTTTTTTCACATTTTCAAAAAATGGAAAACTACAATGACTTACTCTCTTGTAGTCAATTAACTGATTTCCACCATTTTTACTTTTTTTTATTTGCCAATTTACCAAAACCATGGAAGTTAAGGGGAGAAATTTACTGGTTATATTTTGTTATTTTCTATCTTTTTTTTTTCCAGTTAAAAGATAATGTAGTCCTTCCTTTCATGTTCATCCTTATCTTTGGAGTCATATGAGTATAATAAGCAACTTTGATAGAATACTTACACACCACCTCCTTTCCCCTGACATATACAGTATGTATAGATAAAGATTAAATGTTTAAAATATTTTGACTATACAGAAATGCCAGAAAAGGGTCATTTTCCTAGAATAAAATGCATTTCAATTTGCAAGGGTAGAAATGTGCAAAACTGTTTCCCTTGCACCCCTGCATGATTCTCTTGAATGTTAAGGATTATGCTACAGTTACATAAACAATAAAATAAAATATAACATCTATCCAGTATGAGAAACATAAAACACAACAAGTAAGTAACACATTTAGTGAATAACCACATTGCCTTTAAGGATTTTTAAAGAAAACAGCCTGTGTTTTAGTATAGATAATTGAAATGGAATATTGACATAGGGGAAATAGGTAATTTGTCTGTATCATCACTCAAATCTCGCTGCAGCCCAAACCCCAAGGCTGTCTCTTGTTTTAGCTGATTTTTACTCCACTACCTGAAACAAAGCTCAGGATTTCCAGAGCCAGATCTCACTTTCAGTGTCAAAGTTGCCAAGTCCCAGAGTAACACTGAAAATATTAATCAGATACTGGACAGATAAGGAAGTCAGATGAAAATCTGTCATTTTACCTTGCCCTTTTGTGTTACACAGAGTTAAACAGCTTTTTATTTTTAAAAGTTTTTAAAGAGTTTTGTTTTGTTCTATTTATTATTTTCCTATATCATGTCTTTGAACAAAACGTCTTTTTTTAAAACAAAACTTTTGCTCATGGTGTTTCTAAACAGAACAGAGGCATTAAAAATTGGCTTTAAAATTCTTCTGTTTAAATCTACATTGTAACATCTCTCTGGTTTTAGGCACATGATTTTTTTCAGTCTCATCCCTCTTGCTTTTATTTTTGTTTTGATTCACTTTTTAGAATTTTTATTGGAGTATTTACAATGTGTTAGTTTCAAGTGTACAGCAAAGTGAATCAGTTATACATATATGTATATCCACTTTTTTTTAAAGATTCTTTTCCTATAATAGGCCATTATAGAGTATTGAGTAGAGTTCCCTGTGCTATACAGTAGTAGGTCTTTGTTAGTTATCTTACGTATAGTAGTTTGTATATGTCAATCCCACTCTCCTAATTTATCCCTCCCTGAAATAATGCCATATGCAGCAACATGGATGGACCTAGAGATGGTCACACTGAGTAGTCAGACAGAGAGAGTCAAAGGTCACGTGATAACGCTTATATGTGGAATCTAAAAAAAGGGTACAAATGAACTTATCTACAAAGCAGAAATAGAGTTACAGATGTAGTAAACAGTTTTTAAATGTATTTCCGTCTTGAAAGAGAGCACCGTCCTCCTTACGAGGCACTGCTTAGAACACACTCAGCATGCAGAGTAGTCCATGGAATTAAGGTTTCTCGGGGAATAACAGACTCACTCCCCAAGGGGTCGTGTTGTTTATCCCCTGTATCTCTAATATGTTTATCCGTCATTTTTCATTATTCCAATTATGCTGATGGCAACAGAATCTATCTTGAAAGGCTCAATGTGGCATAACTACTAAATTCAATGTCTCTTCCCGTCTTTTCTGTAAAAAGTGTTTACAAATATTAAAGCTTGCAAAAAAAATGTACGATATTTAGGGGAAATGTACAGCTTTAGAGGAGAAAAATCAAAGAGTCTGTTCATGGCTAGATATCAGCCTTTTCTCAGCATCCTCTCCTGCACGACCCACAGACCCCAGCGAGGAAGGGGCAACGATGTTCTCCCTCAAGGGGGCATATCTGACAATTTGACCATTGGCTGATTTAAGTGTTAAATACTTTGAAGTTTTAAAAGTCTTTACTACTATTATAAATATTCACATTTGAATCAGCGGAATGGAAAAAAAGGGTCAAAACCGAGAATTTGGAACTGTTTTACATGGGTCGCTTTACTACGTCCCTAAAGTTTAAAGGGAAGCCTAGAATGACAACCATAGTTCTGGGTTTGTGACAAAAAGAGAAATGGATCAATTAGACACTTTTACTAATGGAGCTCTAAATACTTATGAATAAAGATTCATGAATATTCATAGTAAGTGTTCAGGAAAAGCAAAGCCCTAGAAGGTTAAGGAACTTGAAATCTTAATGCACAATAACAACAAATGAATCACCTGGGTCATATGCACCTACTCAGTATGCATCTAAGAAAAATGTGAATAAAGTTGGAATCCTTTTCTACTTAATGACAGTTAAAAAAATGTTGCCTGTAAAGAATATACATACAAATTAGTTTACTCATTTTGGCAAAAGTCAAGTTGCATAATATTTTCCTATAACGTGTTTCATAACCATGGTATACTACTAAGGGTGCAACTACTTAAACAATAAATTATGTAACAGAAAATTATTAAAATGATTTTTACTTTTTAATATGAATTACACCTAATTAAGGTTCATGCTGATAGCTCCATAAAAATTACATTTTGCATGACTTAACATTCAAACTGCTCTTGTCAACATTTCAAAAAGCAGATATAGGTAATATATTTGAGCATTTGTTTAATAGAAGTTTAAAAATTCAGTTGACTAGAGATAACTCTTAAGTGGCCTGGTTGCAATAATTATTATATATTTTATTAGCGAAAACAGGAAAACAAAACGCAACAGATGCTATTTGCTCTTTATTCCTGTTTAAACCGTTTAGTCACTTGAACTCTGCCTTTCATTCTCTGTGTGTGTAAATTACACATTTTTTATGATAAAGGGAATTCATATTTGTAGAAAAGGCAGTATAATGTGTTTTGTTATGATTCCAAATTGCCTCCAAAAGGCAAAAAGTTAATGCACTTAAGAAATACTATCGTAAAGGCATATAAATTAGAAATTTATTATGATAATAACATTTTTTCTCACCTTGAAGTCATTTAATTTCTGGTTCTGTTTTGATCTTCTTATATCATTATTTCGATGCCCCCAAACTACATTCATGGGCTCTTTAAAACTGTCCAAGAAATGTAGCAGAGAGGGAAAAATTGGCTTACTTTTAGAACGAATGATTTCAAATATGCCTATAAAACAGTCTGTGAATCCTAAAAAGATAGGGTCTATTAGTTTCCAACATAAAAGGGGGAGGTAAAGGGTAAATAACCTGCTAGGAACATTTCTATTTCCTCAGTTAACTTTTCAGCCCAAAATCTGTGTTATCTTTGTCCAAATACACTGGCTTCCTGTTCTCAAGGCGCAAGCTTCACCTGAAGAGCACGCCAGGGATTGGAAGATTCAGACGCGCGGCCCCAAATCAGGTCACCGGGGGAGGTAGGGCCCCTAAGAGGGCCTCCCGGTGCTGTGAGTGTAAGATGTGACAGTGACACGAGGCAGGGGACAGAACACGGGCCGTGGGGTCACTGTCCAGCTCTGTCCTATAGCAGCTTTGCTACTGTGGGCGACCTCGTAACCCCCGTGCCCTCTTTCTATAAAAGGAGTCATCACACCTTCCTTAGGGCTGTGCCCAGGTTATTACCGTAATTACGCGGTATTGATGCACAGTGGGTGCTCGGTCAGTGCCGAATGTGGGAGAGGCTGCCTATCAGAGTGGTTCAGAACGAGGTCTGGAGTGAGGCTCGAGCCCGGTTCCCTGTCCTACCACTTCCCAAATGAAGACTGACACAGGGCCAGGTTTCGCGTCTCTCTAAGCTTCAGCTTTCCTCCGTTGGCAAATGAGGATATGAAGAGTTATGTCTCAGGTGGTTGTACAAATATGAGATGAATACCTGACATGCTCAGTCAAGTCACTGACACAGAGGAAGTGCCCTAGAAATTCCATCTACCATTAAAAATGTTCACGGTATTTTGTACCTCGCTGGAAGTGCTTTGCAAAACATGCTGTACAATTACATAGTGGTTCCCTACAGTGAGGGGCACCAACCTTCCCAGTTCGCCCAGAGCTGTCCTGGTTTTAACACTGAAAATCTTGCATCTTGTGAAACCTCGTAAGCCTCAACGAACTGGGAACATCTTACAAGTTCGTCTTCAATTCATCAAAAACCAACTCTCCCTAGGGGTCGGCGGCCTGTGCCGTTAGCTCAGCATGGCTGGGCCAGGCCCCATCACCCAGGGAACACTCAAGATAACTCAATTCTCCAATATGAGCGACCCCAGAAAAGATCAGCTCACAGCAGCAGGGTTTCTATGCAAAACAAAACGTTTTCTTTCCTATGGGGCAGGTGAGTCTAAAATTGGACTCTAAAGAAATCTCTTGAATTTGCTTCTGTCTTTTCCTGGCTTCCCAAGCTTTTCATGCTAAGCTGTGCTCCCTTAAATCCCAAGGGGGAAGGTACAGCATCCTGGGCTGCTCTCTGCCTTCCCGGCGGCATTTGGGGATGTGCCTCTTTGATGGTTTTCAGCCCTGGGGTACATCCCGTTGAAGCTTATCCACACCCTGTGTCCAAGGCAGACTTGGTACAGTGATGACACATCTCAGCCAGGACACAGTGACCTTGTTAAAACGCAACGACCTGATGCGCTGTGTAGCGAAGCTGTAAAGGGGCACGCGTCACACACCCGAGGTTCTACAACCCATGAATTCTGTTTTGTTTTGATTAGCAAATTATAGCTTTTGGCTAGTAATAATATAGAAGGAAGAGCTCTCCAGATGAAGAATTATTACATTTCTCTTCCTTTTGGCTAAATGAATGAGGTCATGGCCCATCTCCAACATAAAATTTAATGCTTTTAGCAAACTAAAATGTGTCTTGCAAATCTAAATAAGTTCTTCTGAATATAAGTACCAATGTATTGGCCATTTTTGTACTACTTAACCTAAATTTGTGTTTCTGATACCTGAGTTAAAAATGCAAGATAGCCAGAAATCTATGTAAAACCTAGGGACCAAAGCATCTCACTGAATAACATTTGATTTTTATTAATAGCTATTTATTGCCTAGTATGTCAGACACTTTGCCAGAATATGTATTATGTGCCAGAATATAAATATATGTTTATAAATTCAAACTGATATAAGTAATTGAATCTTATCTCCCATTTTCAATCTATGACACTGAGAGACGTAAGACATACCTCAATCTACTCGGAGTTAGGGATGTATGTTTGGGATTTGTGCCTATTAAAATAGGATGCACTAAAGTATAGAGGAATGAGGTCCAAAGCAAGAGCCCTGGGCTTGCAGTCTAGGTCACATCACCAGTATGAATGGGTAAGTCTCTTAATGTCTCTCAGTCTGAGTTTTATCTTTCGTAAAATAAGGATGATGGCCCTCTCAGGACTAACTCTGAGGGTTACTATGGGCAACAAATTAATTCAATCACGAATCTATAAATATTGAGTAAATACTTTTATTAAATTATGTAGCATTATATAACTTTTTAATATTGTTAATATTATTTCATTAAGCTGAAAACTCCTATTCAAATATTTAATTATCAAGCCAACAGTAACACCAAATAGGGTGGCCCAAGACAGTCGGAGGAGGTCTGCATCTACGTGGGACTCAAGTCCAAAGAACAAACATCAAATGTGATCCAAGGACCACAAGGCAGGTCAGCAAGGTGCCGACACAGCAGGCTGAACGGTTTCCCTCCTGTGTCCCTCAGGAAGAAAGAACTGATGGGTGTTCTAACCCTCCTGAGGCCAAGAGGAGTAGCATCCCGGCAGCTACTTCCCAGATGCATGACTGCAGCGAGCCAAATACGCCATAAGGTTGCTGCTATCTAGAAGGAAAACCCAAGGATTTTCTATTCCTTTGCCCCACAGAAGGTACGACTTAAACCCTTTATCTATGAGAGCAGGGGAATGCAAATAAACAAAAACATATCACAAATATGCTATTCTTTTCCAAAGAGAATCGTTTTCTAGTTGTCAGTGTGGATAAATACATTTTGAAGCAAAAATACTCTTAATTTTAATCTTCTCCTCTTTGATGTGAACTGCTCACAATACAAAACGGTTAATACCAAATGCCCTTCCAAATCACTGCATGGAAAAAGCTATCTGTTAAATAGTTTGGCTCATTATTTCAATAAATACCGTTAGATAACTCATATACTATGAGAGAAAAGGAACAATATTAAATTGTTAAAAAAGTTACATTAATATTTACCTTTTGTGGATGAGTTATATTTTTCTTGTTCTTCAATGAATTAAATGCACATAATGATGGAAACAAAAGAAAGAAATCAGCAAATTTATAGTTAGACATGGAAATGTGAATCAACACAACGGCATGAATAACAAAAATACATAACATATAATGTGGCGTGGTAAACTGCAATGAGAAACCATGAGGAAATCTCCAATATGGTACTAAAATCAATCAAAGAAAGAATGAATGCAACAATTTAAAGATTTTAAATAAAAACAGAAACATTGGGGAATTAATATTGTATACTTGGCATTTGAAAAGTATATCTTGTGTTATTTTTTTCTTGCCTTTGAAGAATTGCAAAGTATTACAGCACTCGCTTTACTAAGACATCTTAACCTTAATCCATTGTGACTTTTTATTGTAAATGTACTTAAAAGCATATTTAACATTCATAACTAACATTTTCATTTAAAAAATGACAGCATTTCAGATAATTTGAAAAAGCATATAATAAAAAAATAAATTCCATGTTTTTGCTAGATAGTAGGCATTTTCTCTTCACTGTGGAAAATATTCAGGAACATTTTCCACCTGGAAAAAAATATATTTTAAATTAAGTAATCCTTTCTTCCTTCTCAAATTACTGTAATTATATTAAAATACCTCAAAGTGAAATTGTTCTTTGCAGACTGTATTTCTCAGACATTTCTTAAGCCTTTCTCTACCTCCTTGTTGGTGCAACATTTACTGAGAAATAATGGCCTATCTAGATATTTTGAAGGGGAGTGCCATTAGTTCTAGGTAGCAGAATTAATAACAGAACACATAAAACATAACTGGCACATCAAGTGTTAGTTTATAGTTTATGAATGATCTTTAAATACGTCCTCTTAAAAAAGACAACTAGGTTGCACACACACACAAAAATCACTTGGTTGGTTTCAGAAAACCATACATTTTTATGCAACCAATTATGTTGCTTTCAGTCTCACTCTACCTAAGGGCTACATTGTAATACAACATTGGAACATACCCAGAGGAATTTCCTGAAAGTCTTTGCTCTCAATTATCACATACCATTTGAGTTACCTAAATTTTAAGGCTACTTTTTAGCGACTTTATCTCAAAATCTGCATTGTTATCACACCTCTTCTTTTTCCCTAACTATACTTCAACATAATCAGATTCCGTGTAGCAAATAGGCTAGCATTACTAATTTTTAAAAGAAACATTAAAGTACTTTTTCAAAAATTAAGTAAGTGTATCTTTTCAAATTATATGTTAGCTTTTAAAATAATATAACTTGTTTTATCGCACAAGGAGAGAGTAGTAAAATTGAATTACAAGGAAAAAAAACCAAACAAGAAGCATGCAAACAATCTATGGATCCTAAACAAAATAATGTAGATAATTGTAACCAGAAACTGTGTATGAATAGAATTATTTTATAAGTTCATCAGGAAGTTGTATCACTATTCAGGAATCTAAACCATTTGAAATGTTTGCTCCTAACCAACAACTGCTTATCAACTCAGTTATCTTTTTTAAAAAAGAAAATTACCCTTTGTTAAAAATTAAAAAAAAAAAAACCACAAATATACATAAAAGAAAACTGGAAAGAAGTCAAGTGCAGTAGAACTTTCACTGACTGCAAGTAAGCTGCATTCTGCATCAGTCTTCACGGCAGACAGAAGTAAATTTTAACATATAATATGGAAAGAAAAACATGACATGATTCCACAGCCCTAAGAACATCAATGAAATCCATCTCAAATGGATTAGACAACAGCTAAATTCTGTCTAATCCATGAATCAAATTAGAAGTTTACTTTTAAAAACATATTCTAGGACACACAAAGATGTCATGTAAACTGTTCAGCTTGAAATAGATCCATAATAAGATGAAGGAGGACAGTATCATCATTTACCAAACACCCCAAAGCACACAGTATTATCACACAGTAAACCAGATCCATTTTAATTATAGAATAATACATAGTTACAATAATACATGTTCGTTGTCATATTTTAAAGGTTGTATCTATATGACTCTTAAGATGATAAACTTCAGGAACCTCAATTAGCAAGTGTTTAGGAATGTACTTGTGATATTAACTATCAAAATAACTCCACCAATTTCATCCTCAGTCACTCCTTTCTTCCCACCTCAATTCAATCTTTACAAATTGGTGATTTCTCTGAAAGACAACTGTGAATACGAATATCATAAACAGTAATGTTGACTGATATCAACAACAGAACATGAGCTTTTATAAAAACCAAAGTCCAGCACACAATCCATCTGACTTTGTAGAAGCAATTCTTATTTCTACAGAATAATAAAACTATAATCTCACTATATGAGCGTTATATGCAGTACCGTTATATACTTTTGAACCGGAAGTGTTTTAGCAACTGGAGGAAATGCAAAGAATTTTAGAAACAAATGACTTTTTGGATATCAATCTTTGGCACACTATGGCCAGTAACACTGAGTTTGTAGCGGAACGCTAGAACCTGTAGTTCTTTTAGTTGTGCAACAGGAGTTCATGAATGGATAAGTTAAATAAACACCACATTTAAAAAAATAAATTTTAAAACAATTTCATCTAGGCTACTGCTAATTACAGTCTTAATAACATTAATTATGAATTATCTTCTCAAAATGTTCCCAGATAAGAGAAAGTCTGTTAAACACATGAACTGATAATTCCAAAGAATTCATTGTTATTTCAGAAAAGAAAGTCAGAGTTTCACATAGCCTCATATTTTCCTGATTAAGTAAATGATACCCTTATAATGACCCTGAATACTAAAGTATGATATATCAACAGGATATATGATTTTAAAAAAATAATACAAATCCAGAGTTTATTGTAGCAGCATTTTTGTGTCAATATACTGATACTTCTCAAATCTACACTAATTTTTCTATAACCAAGTACTCTGTGTACAAACTCTGCCTGATCAGTTTTTGAAACAATGTATTTATCTTCTTAGACCACTAACACTGCGGTGATACATTCAGTAAAGCTCTTTGCGTGAGTAAAACACATACCCAGCACCCTCAGTACAGAAGGAAATATACAAGTTTTACATCAGAAACAACCAACACTGTTGAGAAAAATATGCAAAATGTTAACCTTTCAGTTGTTTCATAGGGATGAAGAGTTTCAATACATGATTTAAATAGAAGTCCACTGCATTCATATTACAACCCCCAATTAAACAGTATTTCACTAAACTGCTTAACAAATCTCTGGTAATATTTATGTGGTAACATTTACCAATAACAAATCATTTCACTTACTGAGAAATGGGATAGCACCTTGGGTCACATGAAGAGAACAGTGACCCTTTTAACCTGGTATTTAAATCCTCTTAGGCCAGGTAGCTTAGTGAATTTAATTTCCACTAAAACCTGTCCACCCCTCAACATCTCTCTTTCTAGGAAGATAAAACACAATGTGTACATGCTTAAAATAAGGGAAATTTAAGTGATGTTATCTGTTAAAAAACACTCAAATGTGTGTTCTAAGCCAGTTTTTCACCATCAAACGTCTATAAAAAATACAAGGTATTGCAGGTAAATTAAAAAAAAAACACTAGCAAAGCCTTCAATACGATTGCCTCATTTAAAAACATTTTTAAAACAAGGTTAAAAACGTCTTCCTTTAACACATAAAATACCACATGGTACTGAGGTTTTTAAAGTTTTATTTTCTTCCTTTGCACCTTTGGAAAAGGTATCTCTAGGGCTCAGTCTGTTCTTTTAATTGACCATCTAAAATTCATTCATTCACTCACTCAGCAAAAACAGCACATAGGCCATGAACTGTTATAACTTGGTGCCGGGAATAAAACTCTAAGACACTTGACTTCTTAGGATTCATCACACTACGTATCATCAAGATACTATTCTTTCAATAGAAGGAGTATAAAAAGAGGTGGCTCTCAAATCCGAGATTTTGTCAGTGCTCTCTCTATGGATACCTTGTTCTGCACTGCCGCTCCTCCCTGGCACTTGTGGGAGCTGCCTGCCCCGAGGGCTGCCAAAGGCTGTGTCTGCGGGCGGGGACCGCGTCGGGCTGGCCTGCCGGTGCACTCTGTGGGGAGAAGAAGCAGGGCAAACGAAACGATGAAATCCCAAAGGGCCTGACAAGGATCTCTTCCTTCCTACTGTTCCTCTTAAAACAGACGTAAAACCCCTACCTGGGCCTTTGGAAGCAAAATCAAGTCCTTTTTATGATGTGTGTAAAAGGAATATTACCAAAAGGGGCTACAAGAGACAGGGAAATGTCTGCCACGTAGAGTTCTGCAGAATGAATTCCTGAACTGGGCAGAAGGGAACATACTTCTTTTCATTAACTTTCTATGAAGTTGTGACTTTCTGTTAAGTTATCCATTTTTTGGTAGTGCTGGACCTAGTATATCTACTCACAGCCTATGAATCTTAACAACGTGGGTAAATGATTTAGGAAAGGCTATTGCCTATATTGCTACAATTAAATCCATATAAGTGATAAGAATAGTTCTGGCTGCAGACTTTTATGAATTACCATTCCCTTGCACTTTATGTTTAAATAGGAAAAATCTGAAAAGGTATTTATAAAAATAACCTTGGGCACATGCTATGAACTATCCTGGTGAAAAGATCAAAACTACAAATACAAATTTAAGAAGCGTGAAGATACGTCACTATTGTACGGAAGTAAGCTGACCTCCATCTGCTGGCATTCAAACTTTTTTTTTTTAACTGAAGAACTTTAAAACACTCTCAGCTTTTACTGAACAAAGATGAAAGTTTTCAATTTTTTTTTTCTAATTCCTCTTACACTTTTTAAAGCAAGTACACATTTAATTCCAGGTAATTTCTTATACAGAATTTCACATAATTTAAAAAATATATATATATGAATATGCCACAAACAGATGGAAGGACATAACACAGGCAGATTTAATTTTCGATGATGGCTAGTTGGCAGGAAGTATAGAAGAGAATACCACCAGCACAGTGAAGGTAGATGCAGGTAAGGGAGGGTGTGGAGAGGTTAAGTGCCACAAAGAAAGGATTAAGAACTATGGTGTCATAATGAGCGACAGTGTCAAGAGCTCAGGAAGGTACAACACCACACCAAGACCCAGAGGCAGACACGGAACAGCGACCTTGTCAGGAGCGGAGAAGGTGGCGCCGACCCTCCAGGGGCAAGGTGGTGCATAGAACACAGTGTTCTGACACTAGGGTGCTCACTCGAGCGGGAGCGAGCGGGATGTTTTCCCCTAAGGACTAGCTGATCAGTCGCTCTCGGGGCTGCGTATCCCCTTCTAGAAAGACATGGTGGGAGAACCCTAAAACATTAGGGTCAGAAAAGATCTTCAGTCAGCAGGTCACATCCACTTTGATACCAGCACATCTGTCCAAGGAAAACCTGGTTACTCTTACAAGACAGTCATTTTAAAACCCAGGAGCAAACCCATCACACAGTTACTGAAATGGACCTCACATCAAACTGATGCATTATCGCGAACGTGCACGCCTGGTGGTTCTGAGCGGGCCTGTCTGGACTCCTCCAGTGTAACAAGCCTCTCAAGTCCCACAGGGGCAAAGACTTCTGTCTCTTGTTTCTTACTGAGCTGTATCTCTGGTGCCTAGAACACAGCAGCACAGAGAACAAGAGCTCAGTAGAGAGATCTGGATTTGAATGAGTGAACACAGTCAGGACAGTGAACTCAGGGACACTTCAAGCACTTGCCTTCCAGAAGAAGCAATGCACTGGTGAGTTCTGTGTGTACTTTTACAATGTTCATAATTTATCTCTGCAACAGGGAAGTCCATACCAAATAGGTAGCAAAGGGAAGCTGTCTTCTAAGGTTGATTTAAGTAGACCAACAAATTAAAATGATGAGGTAAGATGGGTAATGCTTCATTTTTGAACTGACTAAATGCAGATGGCTGATATATGGATAAAAATATGTCCTCTGATGTATAAAAGTAGCTGAAAAGATATTTGTCCATACATTGACAGCTATCTTAATATAGTGTTCAAAATTATTATGAAGCCAATTTCCGAATTAAGGACCAATAATTAAAAACTGATTTTTATATGTGACTATATATATATATATATATATGCTTTTTTAAAGCAGACACATGTTTTTGCTTTTTTCAACATTTTCAGTACGTATTTTAAATAAAATGCACATTTAAAATACCTAATCTGTATTACTTTTCATAGTGACAGAAGCCAAGAAATAACACTTCATCCTTTTGAAAACAATGCTATAAAATTCGATTAAGTAATTTAAAGTGTGTGAGAGTCAAGAATCCATACTGATCACAGGAAGTACATTAATTATTGAGTGATTTATTCAACTTGTATACAGATTGACAATTTTTCTCAAGTAGAATGATTTTCACAGGTATAATTATTTTGATTCAGGATATCTCCTCTATTTCCAAACAATAAAATGGGAAAATGTCATATTTTAGAGCATAAAAAGGTACAGCTTAGGTCTTTAATGTGCATTTTATTTTATCGAGCTCTGGATTAATGCTTTATCAGCCCCTAAGGCAGATCCCGAAACCTGGACGGTCACTTCGATTTCAAAATGAATAGAAGAAAGGACTGACCACACACATTAAAACTGTTCATTCCATCTGGATTGCCTTCTCACGTGAACTCAACTCTACAGAATTAATTTATGTGGGAAGGACCAAGGTGTGATCAAGTCCTTTCCAACGATAAATAATGAGTTTCTATCTATTACTCTTTAAAAGCCATTATCATGAGAATAAACTTCAGCACTCCTTGTACAAAATACACTTGAAAATACTTGCTTTGAAAGTTGGATAGTACAGTTTTTACCCTAGTCCTGAGAAAATTCATGGATCTTGCAATTTCACTAAAATTTTGCTTCATTTCTTAATGCAATTCATAAGCACTAAAAGGACTTCTTAATTGCAACCTGAAATGTGAATAATTTAGGGGGGCCTTATGTGGCCCCAAACTAAATGGAACAAATATAAAAAGCAATTTGAAAGGCAAATAAGTGGCTTTCTAGATGAATGTTACACAGATCTTCCCAAGCCACGAGCTTGCAGGGCCGAGAACAGTGCATCCTGTTGGGGGTTAATCATTTTGCCCCAGGGCTGTTTCTCCTTTGACACAAGCTAAAAGTCCCTCAATAACAAAACAGTTCCTGCCACCAGCCAAAGGATGACCAATATGAAAGCGTGGACCCAAGGGGGGACAAAGAAACCACTCTGTCTGAGGAAAAACGAGGAAGGTGGCAGCAGGGCTGGATCACAGGAGGGGAAACGGAGGAAAGTGAAAATGCAGAGGCTGGAGAGAGACGAGCAAGGCTTTGAAGAAAGAGAAGGTGGAAACAAGTAGAGTTTGTTTCAGACAAGAGGAAAGGAGGGTTATTCAAGAAATGCTGAGGTTCAGGAGTGAAACGTGAGAGAATCCAGGCTTTTCGATGAAATGGCATGTGCTAAGGATGTAAGGGTGTCGGAGGGAAAGAGATCAAAAACCAGCACGTTAAGGAGTGGAGCGGGGAGTGAGTGAGAGAGAAGGAGAATGACGGTAACAGCTATTCTCACTGGGCATCCACATGGCGCCGTCTACACATGCCAGCCACTAGTGTGTATGTGCGTGTCTAGACGTGTGTGTGTATGCATGCATACCACATACCTACACACGTGTCCTTTTTTGTTTTGCATTCTCACAACAGCTCTAAGAAGTGCTATTGTTCCTATTTTATAGATGGAAAAACTGGGGGTCACAGAGTGACTTGCAAATGGGCAAAGAGCTAACGTGATAAAGGCGGGACCCACGCAGGTCTATGAAGCTCCAACACTGCTCCCTTTTCTGCCTTTGAGACAGGATTGGTTTCTGTATCATGAGATGAAACATGGTAATTTCACATCCCTGGACGTATTGCTAATCTTGTAAAACAAAATATAAATATACGAGCAGGTGTCAAATTGCTTGACAAGATTTAATAGAATCGTTTTTTGAGAGTTTATAGGAACAAAATATACGGAAAATGGTATTTAATTGAATATCTACTCTGCTTTTTATGTCTATACATAATATATTTTTGAAACAAAAATAATGAGGGTTCTAGAGCAAAGTATGAATTCCAACCTATGACTCCAGTTCACCATCTCCAAACCCATTGCTAAATATTTACCACTGAGTTCAACCTACGCCTTCTCTCTTCACCTAAAGTCTTAGGTGTTGTGACTTGAACTTAAGTAAAACACATTTCCCACCAACACCTTAGGTTGTTAGACATTTCTGTTGCTGCAAGCAGACGTGCAGTGAATTGCTTCTATTGCGGCTTAAAAATAGAGTTCTTTTGTTTTTTTAATTACTTGTTAAAGGACAGACATGCATGTGGTATTTAAGGTCACCATGGTTCCTCCCGTCATGGCCATTTCAGGCTTACACGGACTTTTTTCCGGCGTGTCAGCACAACATAAAATGCACAGGCAAGCAATTCTAAATACCAGTTGTTACCCCACATCCCCCAGTTAGGATGCAGAGAGCAAGTTCCACAAGAAGAAAAGACCCCAGAACAGGACGTGCAGTGGTTCCAGCAATCCACAAAGCTCAACTCACACGAGGGTGAAAAGTGACACTTTTATTTACTAAGGAGCTTCTTCAGAGGGTCTGAAGCTCTATTGCAATGGTGAGGCACCAAAGTCAGAAGCAGGTTCTGCCTTTCTTCTATCTCGAACTGGTTACCATATCTTTCAAAATATTTTCTCACAAGGCTGTTTCTCAAAAGGTCAAAATTTTTGAGGCCAAAACAAGGACCTTCAAAAAGTATGATCATCACAGCAAATTCTGCCAGAGGCCAAGGTGTGTCTCTGTGCTGGGGCTCCTCTGGGGAAGCGGCCAACTCCCGAAGGCCAAGAATCAGCATCTGAGCATTCATACTCTGGTCTCAATTCATCTGTAGCTACATGTCAACTCAAGGTATCTTCTAAAGAAGTGAGAGCTAATGTAAACCTAGGCCAATTCTTCTTTCGTAACCAGCTATTCAACAATTCACTCAAACGCCAGGCATGTGATTTACACTCTAATAAAAATCAACAAAGAGCTTTAATTATAATCAAACAAATCCGCATACCTGAAAGGTTTGAGTTTTCTATGTCAAACCTACAGCAAAGTAAGTAACGGTAAGAGGAATACGAGCAACCATTTGGCACTAGGAGTCGGCTGAATCCCTGCCGTTCCTACTGGAGGGAAGATTTGTGCTTACAGACGTGTTCAGTGTTGCACGGCAGATGCTCAGATAAGCACGGGCAGTGGACTCTAGAATCATCTAACATTTCGTAAAACAGTATCTTATTGTCAAAATGCTTGCTCACTGAAACTGTAAAACTGCACACAGTAGTCACTCAACTAGTAATTGTTAAATGAACGAAAGAAGCCTGAATGGAATATAAAGAATATGAAACTTGGAGGAAAAATTTCAATCTTGTCAACATAATTGGAATTGTGTGTGCATGTGACTCGGGGGGCTGTGAATGATGGCTGAAGATTTAAAATCATTTACATGCTGGTAAAGAGACTGCCAATAGCTGGGCTGACAGTAAAGAATATATACACAGTGACGTAATCAGTATTGTTTCATTACTTTCTTCTTATCTATCTGTCCATCAGTCATCTATCTATCTATCTATCTATTTCTCTGTCCATGTATGTATGTATGTGTG